>NC_090648.1:70446255-70641255 GCF_040937935.1 Hyperolius riggenbachi
GTATAGATTAGATAGGTAGGTTCCCCCAGTATAGATTAGATTGGTAGGTTCCCCCTAGCGTAGATTAGATAGGTAGGTTCCCCCAGTATAGATTAGATAGGTAGGTTCCCCCAGCGTAGATTAGATAGGTAGGTTCCCCCAGTATAGATTAGATAGGTAGGTTCCCCCAGTATAGATTAGATAGGTAGGTTCCCTCAGTATAGATTAGATAGGTAGGTCCCCCCAGTATAGATTATATAGGTAGGTTACCCCAGCGTAAATTAGATAGGTAGGTTCCCCCAGTATAGATTAGATAGGTAGGTTCCCCAGTATAGATTAGATAGGTAGGTTCCCTCAGTATAGATTAGATAGATAGGCTCCCCCAGTATAGATTAGATAGGTAGGTTACCCCAGTATAGATTAGATAGGTAGGTTCCCCAGTATAGATTAGATAGATAGGTTCCCTCAGTATAGATTAGATAGGTAGGTTCCCCCAGTATAGATTAGATAGGTAGGTTACCCCAGCGTAGATTAGATAGGTAGGTTCCCCCAGTATAGATTAGATAGGTAGGTCCCCCCAGTATAGATTAGATAGGTAGGTTCCCCCAGTATAGATTAGATAGGTAGGTTCCCCCAGTATAGATTAGATAGGTAGGTTCCCCAGTATAGATTAGATAGGTAGGTTCCCTCAGTATAGATTAGATAGGTAGGTTCCCTCAGTATAGGTTAGATAGGTAGGTTCCCTCAGTATAGATTAGATAGGTAGGTTCCTTCAGTATAGGTTAGATAGGTAGGTTCCCCCAGGATAGATTAGATAGGTAGGTTCCCCCAGTATAGATTAGATAGGTAGGTTCCCCCAGTATAGATTAGATAGGTAGGTTCCCCCAGCGTAGATTAGATAGGCAGCTTCCCCTAGTGTAGGAGGGAGTACTGGGTGGAGCGGCGGGGGGAACGGGCATTTAAAAACTCACCTGTCTTCAGATCGCCATAGGCACAGCTTCCATGTGCTTCCGATTTCCTCCCCACGGTGTCCCTCGCATTGCTAACGGCGCCTCCTGTGATGTCATCACAGAGGGGTGCTGTAACCAAGACGACGGACGCCGCGGGGAAGAAGTCGGAAGCACATGGAAGCTGTGCCTGTGGCGATCTGAAGACAGGTGAGTTTTTAACTGCCCGCTCCCCCCCACCGCTCCACCCAGTACCCCCTCCTGCCAGTCAATAGATCCGGGGCACCATTACAACAGGTTCCCGGCCGGTGCCCCGGATCAAAGGCCCTAGCGACGTGCCTGCGGGCCAGGTTTTTTCAGACAAGTGTGCTACTGAATGTCAGCTGCTGACTGGGTGCAATATTCACATGTCATTATGTGTAGACTTCAGAGGGAATGCAAATGCTTACCCCTTTGCTTTGGTGATGAAGGGTCTGCCCTCTCTCCAAATGAACTACACAAAATGAATGCCATACAGAAAATGGAGGCTCCCACAGATAAGAGTTTAACAAAAATGGCTGCTATATCATATACAACATCATAAGGACGGTTTCAGTGTCAGAAAGGTATAATCAGAGTAAGGAAATAGTTAGTTCAGGATTACTTCTATTCAATGCATGCATACAGGTGTTCACTACAGGCCTAGCACTACATGAAGAAGGGCCTCTATTGGGCCCCTCTGGTCTGGGAGCCTCTGTTTGGTCGCTACCTCTGCATCCCCCATTGCGACGTCACTGCTGACAGTAACTCACAGTAAGGTTCCACAGGTGATGCTGTGGGGAGGGTGGGGACAGTGACAATCAATCAGCTATGCACAGTGACAGGGGAATGAACGGTGACACAGCCAGCCACAAACTGCACTATATACGGGCGTTGTGTTGCTACAACATGGTGCATTGTAACATCACAACGCAACAACATAATATCAGTACAGCAAGGTCAATATCAGTATACAAAATAACTTTTTTTTTGGTCAGGATGAGTACTCAAAAGGACTATTACGGGGTCCCTAGCTGGTGCACTACAAGTAGCAGTGCACCTAGGAAGCAGCTACACAGCACAATAACACAATACTGCCTATTGAAAACTGTCCCTGTATCTTCAGTAGCAGCTTCCCTCCCTACACTGACTACATTCAGAGGGAGAATGGCTGCCGGGATTGTGTCTTTTATAGGGGGGGATCGGCCCGGGTGGTGATCCAGTCTGACTGGCTGCCCTGTCCTATGTAAGTTCAGGGTAAAGGGTCAAAAAATGGCTACATGGTATGGGGCAATCACGAACGGCCTGAATAGTTAACGTTAGATGCAAAAGGGTGAACAGTGAACGTTTCCCAGAAAGTGTTCGCATGGCGAATGGTTTTGCCATCATTATGAAGACATTTTAAAAAAATGTGATACTTACCTAAGTAAAGGAATTTTTTCCCGGAATAATGCCTAGAATAATGTCTAAATTATTTTAATAAAGAGAGAAATATAGAATATAAATCAGGGAAACATGATAACATGGCTGTTTATGATCAGTTTTCATCCTTTCCACGCATAATTCTATAATTGTTTTTCAACAGATACCTCGGTGGATTCCAGATTCCAGAAAACAGGAAGACATCATGGTGAATTGCAAATTTACCATCCTTGCACTCATTCTCCTTTTTTACCTTGGAGTCTTATACCACTTTCAGAATCAACAATCATCTCTGCCACAAACACATTTTATTACCAAATTACCAATAAAAGAAATCCAACAACCTGTGAACAATCATACGTATGCAACCTTCCACCATCCTCATGCCCCACCTTACCCATATCCGTATGAGTTCCTCATCAACCAGCCAGATAAATGCAAAGACAGAACTCCTTTCCTGGTCATACTTATAAGTGGTAGACTCAATGAACTGGAGGCTAGACACGCCATACGGGCAACCTGGGGCAATGAAAGTAACTATGATGTTAACGTGCTGAGGATATTTTTGCTGGGGTTTTCAGGTTCTGTCTCTGACAGGACTCAAATGATGCTGGAAGAGGAAAGTAAAGCCTTTGGAGATATAATTCAACAAGACTTCATAGACACCTACCGAAATCTGACCCTAAAGTCCTTAATGGGCATAGAGTGGGTGACTAAGTTCTGCCCTAAAACCAGTTATGCAATAAAAACTGACAACGATATTTTCCTTAATGTTGACTATCTGGTTCACAAGCTTCTTCAACCAGAGGTTCCAGTCCGTCAAAACTATATTACGGGATTAATAGTATACGGGTCAAGACCAGAAAGGAACAATCGCTATAGACACTATGTCCCTAAGGAAGTCTACCCCAATGACACTTACCCACCCTACTTTGCTGGGCCTGGATATGTCTTCTCAGCTGACATGGCCCAAAAAATCTATGATGTAGCACAAAAGATTCCAGTCATCCCTATAGAGGATGCTTTTAATGGGATTTGTATGCATGAGCTTCATATTTCACCCACAATAAGTCCTCGAGGTATATTCAATGGTCATCGCATACAATATAACCGATGTCAATTTCAGAAGATTATCACAGCCCACAATTATTCGAGTAATCTGTTGCGGAGTATATGGCAAGATTTTTGGCCTTTGAATTCCACAGGCTGCAAGTGAAATACATCTATAGTATAGACATCTATTGTATTTTATGAGACACACATGCATGAATATACTTTGCTAAACTTGGAATTATCCATATAAAGTAATCAGATTGGAATGGACTTTTTTGTATTTGTATTTTGATACAAGTGAGCTGTTGTCTGGCATTAGTGGTGGGATTGATGTAGAAAGTAACAAAATTAGCTCTAGGTAATACCGTTAAAGTGTTAAAAGGAACCCGAGGTGTGACACCTAAATGGAATCTGCCATATTTATTTGAATTTCCTTTTAACCACTTGAGGACCACAGTCTTTTCGCCCCTTAAGGACCAGAGCCTTTTTCTCCATTCAGACCACTGCAGCTTTCGCGGTTTATTGCTCGCTCATGCAACCTACCACCTAAATGAATTTTACCTCCTTTTCTTGTCACTAATACAGCTTTCTTTTGGTGCTATTTGATTGCTGCTGCGAGTTTTACTTTTTATTATATTCATCAAAAAAGACATGAATTTTGTCAAAAAAATGACTTTTTTAACTTTCTGTGCTGACATTTTTCAAATAAAGTAAAATTTCCTATACATTTGAGCGCGAAAGTTATTCTGCTACATGTCTTTGATAAAAAAAAAAAACATTCAGTGTATATTTATTGGATTTGGTAAAAGTTATAGCGTTTACAAACTATGGTGCCAAAAGTGAATTTTCCCATTTTCAAGCATCTCTGACTTTTCTGCGCACCTGTCAGGTTTCATGAGGGGCTAAAATTCCAGGATAGTACAAATACCCCCCAAATGACCCCATTTTGGAAAGAAGACATCCCAAAGTATTCAGTGAGAGGCATGGTGAGTTCATAGAAGATTTTATTTCTTGTCACAAGTTAGCGGAAAATGACACTTTGTGATAAAAAAAAAAAAAAAAAAAAAGTTTCCATTTCTTCTAACTTGCGACAAAAAAAAATGAAATCTGCCACGGACTCACTATGCTCCTCTCTGAATACCTTGAAGTGTCTACTTTCCAAAATGGGGTAATTTGTGGGGTGTGTTTACTGTCCTGGCATTTTGGGGGGTGCCTAATTGTAAGCACCCCTGTAAAGCCTAAAGATGCTCATTGGACTTTGGGCCCCTTAGCGCAGTTAGGCTGCAAAAAAGTGCCACACATGTGGTATTGCCGTACTCAGGAGAAGTAGTATAATGTGTTTTGGGGTGTATTTTTACACATACCCATGCTGGGTGGGAGAAATATCTCCGTAAATGACAATTTTTTTAATTTTTTTACACACAATTGTCTATTTATAGAGATATTTCTCCCACTCAGCATGGGTATGTGGAAAAATACACCCAAAAACACATTATACTACTTCTCCTGAGTACGGCGATACCACATGTGTGGCACTTTTTTGCACCCTAACTGCGCTAAGGGGCCCAAAGTCCAATGAGTACCTTTAGGATTTCACAGGTCATTTTGAGAAATTTGGTTTCAAGACTACTCCTCACGGTTTAGGGCCCCTAAAATGCCAGGACAGTATAGGAACCCCACAAATTACCCCATTTTAGAAAGAAGACACCCCAAGGTATTCCGTTAGGAGTATGGTGAGTTCATAGAAGAATTTTTTTTATTTGTCACAAGTTAGCGGAAATTGATTTTAATTGTTTTTTTTTCACAAAGTGTCATTTTCCGCTAACTTGTGACAAAAAATAAAATCTTCTATGAACTCACCGTACTCCTAACGGAATACCTTGGGGTGTCTTCTTTCTAAAATGTGGTCATTTGTGGGGTTCCTATACTGCCCTGGCATTTTAGGGGCCCTAAACCGTGAGGAGTAGTCTTGAAACCAAATGTCGCAAAATGACCTGTGAAATCCTAAAGGTACTCATTGGACTTTGGGCCCCTTAGCGCAGTTAGGGTGCAAAAAAGTGCCACACATGTGGTATCGCCGTACTCAGAAGAAGTAGTATAATGTGTTTTGGGGTGTATTTTTACACATACAGATGCTGGGTGAGAGAAATATCTCTGTAAATGACAATTATTTGATTTTTTTTTACACACAATTGTCCATTTACAGAGAGATTTCTCCCACCCAGCATGGGTATGTATAAAAATACACCCCAAAACACATTATACTACTTCTTCTGAGTACGGTGATACCACATGTGTGACACTTTTTTGCAGCCTAGGTGCGCTAAGGGGCCCAACGTCCTATTCACAGGTCATTTTGAGGCATTTGTTTTCTAGACTACTCCTCACGGTTTAGGGCCCCTAAAATGCCAGGGCAGTATAGGAACCCCACAAGTGACCCCATTTTAGAAAGAAGACACCCCAAGGTATTCTGTTAGGAGTATGGTGAGTTCATAGAAGTTTTTTTTTTTGTCACAAGTTGGCGGAAAATGACACTTTGTGAAAAAAAAAAAAAATACATATCAATTTCCGCTAACTTGTGACAAAAAATAAAATCTTCTATGAACTCATCATACACCTAACAGAATACCTTGGGGTGTCTTCTTTCTAAAATGGGGTCACTTGTGGGGTTCCTATACTGCCCTGGCATTTTAGGGGCCCTAAACCGTGAGGAGTAGTCTTGAACCCAAATGTCTCAAAATGACCTGTGAAATCCTAAAGGTACTCATTGGACTTTGGGCCCCTTAGCACAGTTAGGCTGCAAAAAAGTGTCACACATGTGGTATCGCCGTACTCAAAAGAAGTAGTATAATGTGTTTTGTGGTGTATTTTTACATATAACCATGCTGGGTGGGAGAAATATCTCTGTAAATGACACATTTTTGATTTTTTTTACACACAATTGTCCATTTACAGAGAGATTTCTCCCACCCAGCATGGGTATGTGTAAAAATACACCACAAAACACATTATACTACTTCTCCTGAGTATGGCGATACCACATGTGTGACACTTTTTTGCAGCCTAGGTGCGCTAAGGGGCCCAACGTCCTGTTCACAGGTCATTTTGAGGCATTTGTTTTCTAGACTACTCCTCACGGTTTAGGGCCCCTAAAATGCCAGGGCAGTATAGGAACCCCACAAGTGACCCCATTTTAGAAAGAAGACACCCCAATGTATTCCGTTAGGGGTATGGTGAGTTCATAGAAGATTTTATTTTTTGTCACAAGTTAGTGAAAAATGACACTTTGTGAAAAAAACAATAAAAATCCAATTTCCGCTAACTTTTGACAAAAAAGAAAATCTTCTATGAACTCATCATACACCTAACAGAATACCTTGGGGTGTCTTCTTTCTAAAATGGGGTCACTTGTGGGGTTCCTATACTGCCCTGGCATTTTACGGGCCCAAAACTGTGAGTAGTCTGGAAACCAAATTTCTCAAAATGACTGTTCAGGGGTATAAGCATCTGCAAATTTTGATGACAGGTGGTCTATGAGGGGGCAAATTTTGTGGAACCGGTCATAAGCAGGGTGGCCTCTTAGATGACAGGATGTATTGGGCCTGATCTGATGGATAGGAGTGCTTGGGGGGTGACAGGAGGTGATTGATGGGTGTCTCAGGGGGCGGTTAGAGGGGAAAATAGATGCAATCAATGCACTGGGGAGGTGATCGGAAGGGGGTCTGAGGGGGATCTGAGGGTTTGGCCGAGTGATCAGGAGCCCACACGAGGCAAATTAGGGCCTGATCTGATGGGTAGGTGTGCTAGGGGGTGACAGGAGGTGATTGATGGGTGTCTCAAGGTGTGATTAGAGGGGGGAAATAGATGCAAGCAATGCACTGGCGAGGTGATCAGGGCTAGGGTCTGAGGGCGTTCTGAGGTGTGGGCGGGTGACTGGGTGCCCTAGGGGCAGATTAGGGTCTAATCTGATGGGTAACAGTGACAGGTGGTGATAGGGGGTGATTGATGGGTAATTAGTGGGTGTTTAGAGGAGAGAAGAGATGTAAACACTGCACTTGGGAGGTGATCTGATGTCGGACCTGCGGGCGATCTATTGGTGTGGGTGGGTGATCAGATTGCCCGCAAGGGGCAGGTTAGGGGCTGATTGATGGGTGGCAGTTAGTGTTGGGCGAACATCTAGATGTTCGGGTTCGGGCCGAACAGGCCGAACATGGCCGCGATGTTCGGGTGTTCGACCCGAACTCCGAACATAATGGAAGTCAATGGGGACCCGAACTTTTGTGGTTTGTAAAGCCTCCTTGCATGCTACATACCCCAAATTTACAGGGTATGTGCACCTTGGGAGTGGGTACAAGAGGAAAAAAAAATTAGCAAAAAGAGCTTATAGTTTTTGAGAAAATCGATTTTAAAGTTTCAAAGGGAAAACTGTCTTTTAAATGCGGGAAATGTCTGTTTTCTTTGCACAGGTAACATGTTTTTTGTCGGCATGCAGTCATAAATGTAATACATATAAGAGGTTCCAGGAAAAGGGACCGGTAACGCTAACCCAGCAGCAGCACACGTGATGGAACAGGAGGAGGGTGGCGCAGGAGGAGAAGAAGGCCACGCTTTGTGAGACACAACAACCCCGGCCTTGCATGAGGGCAAGAAGCGTGCGGATAGCATGCTTTGTACCGCCATGCAGTCATAAATGTAATAAAGATAAGTGGTTCAATAAACAGGGACCACGCGGCAACGCTAACCCAGCAGCAGCAGACGTGATGGAACAGGAGCAGGCGCAGGAGGAGAAGGCCACGCTTTGTGAGACACAACAACCCAGGCCTTGCATGAGGGCAAGAAGCGTGCGGATAGCATGCTTTGTACCGCCATGCAGTCATAAATGTAATAAAGATAAGTGGTTCAATAAACAGGGACCACGCGGCAACGCTAACCCAGCAGCAGCAGACGTGATGGAACAGGAGGAGGCGCAGGAGGAGAAGGCCACGCTTTGTGAGACACAACAACCCAGGCCTTGCATGAGGGCAAGAAGCGTGCGGATAGCATGCTTTGTACCGCCATGCAGTCATAAATGTAATAAAGATAAGTGGTTCAATAAACAGGGACCACGCGGCAACGCTAACCCAGCAGCAGCAGACGTGATGGAACAGGAGCAGGCGCAGGAGGAGAAGGCCACGCTTTGTGAGACACAACAACCCAGGCCTTGCATGAGGGCAAGAAGCGTGCGGATAGCATGCTTTGTACCGCCATGCAGTCATAAATGTAATAAAGATAAGTGGTTCAATAAACAGGGACCACGCGGCAACGCTAACCCAGCAGCAGCAGACGTGATGGAACAGGAGCAGGCGCAGGAGGAGAAGGCCACGCTTTGTGAGACACAACAACCCAGGCCTTGCATGTGGACAAAAAGCGTGCGGATATAGCAGCAATGCTTTTTGCCGCCATGCAGTCATAAATGTAATACAGATGAGAGGTTCAATAAACAGGGCCCGGAAACGCAACACCATCCCAGATGTTCATTGGTCATGTTACTTGGTTGGGGTCCTGGAGTGTTGCGTAGTCATTTCCAATCCAGGATTGATTCATTTTAATTTGAGTCAGACGGTCTGCATTTTCTGTAGAGAGGCGGATACGCCGATCTGTGACGATGCCTCCGGCAGCACTGAAACAGCGTTCCGACATAACGCTGGCTGCCGGGCAAGCCAGCACCTCTATTGCGTACATTGCCAGTTCGTGCCAGGTGTCTAGCTTCGATACCCAATAGTTGAAGGGTGCAGATGGATGGTTCGACACAGCTACGCCATCTGACATGTAGTCCTTGACCATCTTCTCCAGGCGATCGGTGTTGGAGGTGGATCTGCACGCTTGCTGTTCAGTGGGCTGCGGCTGCATGGGTGTCAGAAAATTTTCCCACTCCAAGGACACTGCCGATACCATTCCCTTTTGGGTACTAGCTGCGGCTTGCGTTGTTTGCTGCCCTCCTGGTCGTCCTGGGTTTGCGGAAGTCAGTCTGTCTGCGTACAACTGGCTAGAGGAGGGGGAGGATGTCAATCTCCTCTCTAAAGTCTCCACAAGGGCCTGCTGGTATTCTTCCATTTTGACCTGTCTGACTCTTTCTTCAAGCAGTTTTGGAACATTGTGTTTGTACCGTGGATCCAGAAGGGTATAAACCCAGTAATTGGTGTTGTCCAGAATGCGCACAATGCGTGGGTCACGTTCAATGCAGTCTAGCATGAATTGAGCCATGTGTGCCAGAGTCCTACCAGAATCCTCATCATCCTCTTGTGAGCGTTGTGATAGTTGTTGTGATGCATCATAGTCGTCACCTTCCTCCTGGTCTGCTTCTGCTGACCATTCGCGTTGAATTGTGGAAGTCCAACGTGCACCGCTCTGGCCCTCGTCAGTGGTGGCATGAAATTCCTGCTCCAACTCCAGCTGTTCCTCCTCCTCTTCTTCGTCATAGCTGCTGGGGCCAGCGTTCCCTGAGGCGGATGGCCTGATGTTGGTACCATCACGCTGATCGTTTTCTCCTTCAGATTCCCCCAGTTGCATCATGACAGCTGTTTCCTTGATTTTTAACATCGACCTCTTCAGTAAACACAGCAGTGGTATGGTAATGCTGACTGAAGAGTTGTCACTGCTCACAAGCAACGTGGATTGCTCAAAATTTTGGAGGACTTGGCAGAGGTCCAACATGTTGGCCCAATCGGATCCACAGAAGCTTGGCAGCTGGCCGGATGGGCCTCGGTACTGCGCCGTCATGTACTGGACCACTGCACTCTTCTGCTCGCAAAAGCGGGCTAGCATGTGCAGCGTAGAATTCCAGCGCGTAGGGACATCACACAGCAAGCGATGGTGGGGGAGATTGAAGCGCTCCTGCATCTTGGCGAGTGCCCCCGAAGCAGTACTGGAATTTCTACAATGTTTGGACACTCGACGCACCTTCAACAGCAGATCGGGCACGCCTGGGTATGTCCTCAGGAACCGCTGAACTACTAGGTTCATCACGTGCGCCAGGCAAGGGATGTGTGTCAGCTTAGCCAACCTTAAAGCGCGAATGAGATTACTCCCATTATCACACACAACCATGCCCGGTTTCAGGTCCAGCGGTGCCAGCCACAAATCCGTCTGTTCCTTTATTCCCCTCCAAATTTCCTCCCCTGTGTGCTGCTTATCCCCAAGGCAGATTAGCTTCAGCAACGCTTGCTGACGCATGCCAACAGCTGTGCTGCACTGCTTCCACGATCCTACTGCTGCTGGGTTAGCGTTTCCGGATGAGGTACAGCTTTGAGATGCGTTGGAGGAGAAGGAGTCAGAGAGGTAGGTGCTGCTGTTATCCAGTGGGAGGGACGGCGGTGCAGCTGTTTGTGGCGTGGGCAACACCCGTGCCGTAGCAGGTGAGGAATCGCTGCCAGGCTCCACAAGGTTCACCCAGTGCGCGGTAAGGGAGATGTATCGACCCTGGCCGAACGCACTCGTCCAGGTGTCAGTGGTGAGGTGAACCTTGCAGGCAACGGCATTCTTCAAGCTTCGGGTTATTTTGCTGACCACGTGCTCATGCAACTCAGGCACTGCAGAGCGCGCAAAGTGGTAGCGGCTGGGAACCACGTAACGTGGGATGGCCACTGACATCATGCCCTTGAAGCTGTTTGTCTCCACCAATCGATATGGCAGCATTTCGCAGGCCAGAAGCTTGGCTATGCTGGCTGTTACTGCCACGGCCCGGGGGTCATTTGCTGGCAATTTCCTCTTGCGCTCAAACATCTCCGACACAGACAACTGAACCGTAGCGCTGCACACGGAAGGGCTGTTGGTTGTTGTGTTTGATGAACACTGGGAGACCTCAAGAGCACTACTCCGGAAAGTGACAGTGTCAGCGTCGTCTGATGTTTGTGAATGTTGTGAACCACGCAATGGCTGGGCTACTGCTGCTGCTGAGGCGGGTCTGGTGGTGAGTCTGGTGAACCCAAGGGAGGCAGTGTTGTTTCTGGTACCCTGTCCTGACGCGTTTGCCCAAAGAGTGGGATGTTTGGATAGCATGTGACGGCTCATGCTGGTGGTGGAGAGGTTGTTAATATTTTTCCCCCTGCTCAGGCGGGTCTTGCACACCTTGCAAATCGCCATGGTAACATCCTCAGTGCAGTCTTCAAAGAAAGCCCAGACTTTGGAGCACCTGCCTCCTTGCTGGCGATTTCTGTTTGCTCCTCTTTTGCCTCTCACTTGAACTTCCACGCTTGTGGTGCCTGAAATTGCGCGCCGCCTACCTTGTGGCACAAGGCGAACTCGTGCAGCAGTGTGTTCTTCAACAGACTCATCTGTGCTGCTGCTACGACGGCGATGTTCTCGTTCACAAACAAAATCTGGGTCTCTGTCCACATTGTCCATACCCTCCTCTTCCATCTCCTCAAACTCGTCATATGTCATTGTGGGCCACCGCCGTGGAGTAGAGCTCCCCACAACAACCTCTGCGCAGCACACTCCAACGTCGTCTTCCAGATCTTGTCGGCCGACCTCCTGCAATTGCAACCCCTCCTGCCCAAATTGCTCTGGGATTTGGGTTTCCGAGTCCTCTTCGGACTCGCCTTGTATTTCAGTGCGCGGTGCATTTCCCACAGTTAACGGTTGTGAATCCAGGCACAACATTTCTGGCTGTTCCTCCATTGACCTTTGAAAGGTGGAAGTTTGTTGGGCTGGGAATAGCTCCTGCGAATACCCCATTGTGTCCTGAGGTAATTCATCGGACTGGTTATCTGGCAGTTGTGTGCGTGGTGTCGCTGCCGGTTGTGTCAGCTTTGTGCCCACTGGCTCCTTGTAACTGGCTGAGGACTCGGACCTCGTGCGTGATGTGCTGGTGCTGCTTAACCCACTGCTGGACGCTTGAGAGGTCATCCAAGTAATTATCTGGTCCTGTTCTTTTGGATTTGTGAGGGTTGTTGTCCTGGACAACATGGGCGGTATTGAGTGGGTTTTCTTGGGTGCTCCCCTGTGGCCTGTACGTGAACCGTCAGGGGAAACACCTCTTCCCTTGCCCCTCCCTCTTTCACCGGATTTCTTCCTCATTTCACTTATCCTTACAGTACACGCTGACTGGCAGCAGTACAGTGGCAGTACAGAAATGCTATACAGTACCACTATTCCCAGCAGCGACACAGAGCACAATGCTATACAGTGACGGGTGAGCGGTGTACCACTATTCCCAGCAGCGACACAGAGCACAATGCTATACAGTGACGGGTGAGCGGTGTACCACTATTCCCAGCAGCGACACAGAGCACAATGCTATACAGTGGCGAACGAGCGGTGTACCACTATTCCCAGCAGACACAGAACAGTACACAGAATGCTATATAGTGTGGCTGAACGAGCGGTGTACCACTATTCCCAGCAGACACAGAACAGTACACAGAATGCTATATAGTGTGGCTGAACGAGCGGTGTACTACTGTTCCCAGCAGACACAGAACAGTACACAGAATGCTATATAGTGTGGCTGAACGAGCGGTGTACTACTGTTCCCAGCAGACACAGAACAGTACACAGAATGCTATATAGTGTGGCTGAACGAGCGGTGTACTACTGTTCCCAGCAGACACAGAACAGTACACAGAATGCTATATAGTGTGGCTGAACGAGCGGTGTACCACTGTTCCCAGCAGACACAGAACAGTACACAGAATGCTATATAGTGTGGCTGAACGAGCGGTGTACCACTGTTCCCAGCAGACACAGAACAGTACACAGAATGCTATATAGTGTGGCTGAACGAGCGGTGTACCACTATTCCCAGCAGACACAGAACAGTACACAGAATGCTATATAGTGTGGCTGAACGAGCGGTGTACTACTGTTCCCAGCAGACACAGAACAGTACACAGAATGCTATATAGTGTGGCTGAACGAGCGGTGTACTACTGTTCCCAGCAGACACAGAACAGTACACAGAATGCTATATAGTGTGGCTGAACGAGCGGTGTACCACTATTCCCAGCAGACACAGAACAGTACACAGAATGCTATATAGTGTGGCTGAACGAGCGGTGTACTACTGTTCCCAGCAGACACAGAACAGTACACAGAATGCTATATAGTGTGGCTGAACGAGCGGTGTACTACTGTTCCCAGCAGACACAGAACAGTACACAGAATGCTATATAGTGTGGCTGAACGAGCGGTGTACTACTGTTCCCAGCAGACACAGAACAGTACACAGAATGCTATATAGTGTGGCTGAACGAGCGGTGTACTACTGTTCCCAGCAGACACAGAACAGTACACAGAATGCTATATAGTGTGGCTGAACGAGCGGTGTACCACTATTCCCAGCAGACACAGAACAGTACACAGAATGCTATATAGTGTGGCTGAACGAGCGGTGTACTACTGTTCCCAGCAGACACAGAACAGTACACAGAATGCTATATAGTGTGGCTGAACGAGCGGTGTACTACTGTTCCCAGCAGACACAGAACAGTACACAGAATGCTATATAGTGTGGCTGAACGAGCGGTGTACTACTGTTCCCAGCAGACACAGAACAGTACACAGAATGCTATATAGTGTGGCTGAACGAGCGGTGTACCACTGTTCCCAGCAGACACAGAACAGTACACAGAATGCTATATAGTGTGGCTGAACGAGCGGTGTACCACTGTTCCCAGCAGACACAGAACAGTACACAGAATGCTATATAGTGTGGCTGAACGAGCGGTGTACTACTGTTCCCAGCAGTGACACACAATGACTGGGGGGGACCCTGGCTAGCGTGGCTGGAGCGCGAACTACCCTGCCTGCCTACCCAAAGCTAAACCCACAGACAAATGGCGGAGATATGACGTGGTTCGGGTATTTATTTACCCGAACCACGTGACAGTTCGGCCAATCAGAGCGCGTTCGGGTCCGAACCACGTGACCCGTTCGGCCAATCACAGCGCTAGCCGAACGTTCGGGGAACGTTCGGCCATGCGCTCTTAGTTCGGCCATATGGCCGAACGGTTTGGCCGAGCACCGTCAGGTGTTCGGCCGAACTCGAACATCACCCGAACAGGGTGATGTTCTGCAGAACCCGAACAGTGGCGAACACTGTTCGCCCAACACTAGTGGCAGTGACAGGGGGTGATTGATGGGTGATTGACAGGTGATCAGTGGGTTATTACAGGGAATAACAGATGTAAATATTGCACTTGCGAATTGATAAGGGAGGGTCTGAGGGCAATCTGAGCGTGTGGGCGGGTGATTGGGTGCCCGCAAGGGGCAGATTAGGGTCTAATCTGATGGGTAACAGTGACAGGTGGTGATAGGGGGTGATTGATGGGTGATTGATGGGTAATTAGTGGGTGTTTAGAGGAGAGAAGAGATGTAAACACTGCACTTGGGAGGTGATCTGATGTCGGATCTGCGGGCGATCTATTGGTGTGGGTGGGTGATCAGATTTCCCGCAAGGGGCAGGTTAGGGGCTGATTGATGGGTGGCAGTGACAGGGGGTGATTGACGGGTGATTGACAGGTGATTGACAGGTGATTGACAGGTGATCAGGGGGGATAGATGCATACAGTACACAGGGGGGGGGGTCGGGGGGGGGGGTCTGGGGACAATCTGAGGGGTGGGGGGTGATCAGGAGTGAGTAGGGGCAGATTAGGGACTAAAAAAAAAATAGCGTTGACAGATAGTGACAGGGAGTGATTAATGGGTGATTAGGGGGATGACTGGGTGCAAACAGTGGTCTGGGGGGTGGGCATGGGGGGGTCTGAGGGGTGCTGTGGGTGATCAGAGGGCAGGGGGGGGAAATCAGTGTGCTTGGGTGCAGACTAGGGTGGCTGCAGCCTGCCCTGGTGGTCCCTCGGACACTGGGACCACCAGGGCAGGAGGCAGCCAGTATAATAGGCTTTGTATACATTACAAAGCCTATTATACATTGTTTCAGCGGCGATCCGGGTGCTAGTAACCCGCCGGCGCTTCCGAACGGCCGGCGGGTTACAGCGAACGGTGGGCGGAGCCAGTCCCCGGCGGCTGATCGCGTCACGAATGACGCGATCGCCGCATAGCCACTCCCGCAGCCGCCCCCGCCGATGGGCGTATTGCGGTTGTTTGGGCCCGGACTTTGCCGCCGCCCATCGGCTGGGGGCGGTCCTTAAGTGGTTAAACAATACCCATTGCCTGGCAGTCCTGCTGATATTTCTAGTCAGTATGGTCTAAATCACTCACTTGAAACAAGCATGCAGCTAATGTCAGTTTCGTCATAGACGTCGGATTTGCATGCTTGTTCTGGGTCTATTGCTTAAAGTATTAGAGGCAGAGGATCAGCAGGACAGCCAGGCAATATGCATAGTTTAAAAGGAAACCAACATGTCAGCCTCCATATCCTTCTCACCTCAAGGCGTCCATAGCCAGGTGGTGGACATTTCTGTCAGCATGCGATCACTTTGATTGGATCAATAAATCACTTGTGTGCTGAGTTGTACAGCCCTGCAGCAAGCCCTTAAAGCTGCAGTGGCCTAATTTGTAAAAAATGGCCTGGTCACTAGGGGGTTTCATACCCTGGTACTTAAGTGGTTAAAGCAGAGCATGTAACTAAATAAACAACGCCTGTAACTAAGCGCCACATGCAGGCTCGGATTTACATCACAGGAGCCTATAGGCACAGATGTGCTAGACTTAGCACCCTAGACTTAGCTTTCTATAGACCTACAAATCCTGCAACTGCACCACAAGTGTGCTGGCTGTCACAGCTGTCACTTCTCCCTTAATTCCCTTGTCCCCAGGCTAATTTTGCCCTAGGGCCCAATTGTTACTTGAACCAGCCCTGTTTAGAAGTATTATTTTATTATGTTAACTAGTCTACCAGAGCCTGTCGATAAAAATGGGCTCTAGGTAAGTTATACCGCCACCAACGCCGCATGTTAGTGCGCATGCAACCATCTGCCGCATGCGCACCCTTTCGCCCGCGTGTGCACCTGTCTGCCCGCGCACACGCCCCGTCCTCCTTTCCCAACAGCTTTCCATGCTGTGCACATGCGCGGTACAAAAAAAAAAAAACATGGACACAGGGACAGGATGATTCAGGGACACATAGGGTTTTATTATATAGGATACTTCATCCTACCACCAATTACTGAATCTGAGAGAGCGGATCATTCAAGAACAGCCTTATCAGTCCGCCGACAGTGCATACACACGCACTGCAGTCTGCTGAAAACCCGCCCAGTGGGAGGTGCCGACGGACCCGTCGTTGGCTGCTGTAGTGCGTGTGTACGCACCATGGGCCTGATTCACAAAGCGGTGCTAACAGTTAGCACGCTGGTGAAAAGCCCTTTATCATGCCTAAACTCAGTTTAGGCATGATAAGTTTAGGTGTGATAAGTTTAGACATGATAAGTTTAGGTGTGATAAGTTTAGGCATGATAAGTTTAAGCACCAACTGGGTTAGCACCGCAGTGCACAGCTGATCAAAAGTTTTATGCTAGCAAAGTTTGGTGCACTTCGCATAGAGTTTAATGGCGCTGCTTTGCGTGCGGGACTTTGTGCGCGATCTAAACTTATCTAAACTTATCATGCCTAAACTTATCATGCCTAAACTTATCACGCCTAAACTTATCACGCCTAAACTGGCTTTTCACCAGTGTGGTGCAATGGTTATCATGCCTAAAGTCTCTAACTGGGTTATCACCGCTTTGTGAATCGAGCCCCTTAAGTGCTTTGAGTCCTATGGGAAAAAAGAACTATAGAAATGGTATTGTAATTGTTATCATAACATTGGTTTCAGGCTAGGTTCACAGTAGGACGTTGCGGTGCTGGTTTATAAAGTCTTATGACGCAGCTTACCGCAATTCAATTAAAAGCCTATGTGATGTTCACAGTGTGACGTTAGCGAAGCCTTGTAACGTGTAGCATTATGGTAATGCACTGCTGCAGTGTGTTACCTCTAAGCGCACATGTTAGCAGGTACAGGAAAGCATACTTTTCATTGACTGTATGCTTTACTGTACCTACTTTATTTGACAGTGACACAGCTTTAATCTGCATTACCTATTTTTTTGTTGCTTTGCATTGTAATGTTGTGTTGCAACTTTACAATGCAACTTTCTACTGTGAATCTAACCTTAGGCTACTTTCACACTAGGGCATTGCAGTGCATTAGGTCTGACAATATAATAACATTGCTAGTTGAAAGGCCCACCCACTGAAAAACAGGCGCTAGGCCTCGGCTGCAACCAACCCTCTTCCCCTTATTTTGCAACGCGTGTCGCTTGCCCGCGATCCATGCGCCCACGGTGCACCCATGCATGGGCACGACTCACGTGTGTGTGCACCCCTCACCCCTCTGAAGTCCATCCACGTGCTGCGCATGCGCGCCAGGCACGATGCACGGACACAGAAGGATGCAAGACAGGGACATTATTATATAGGATGGCATGTTCATATTGGCATGTTAGCACTGCGTTACGATGGATCTTTTTCCATAATGTGAGGCATGCAGTGCAGTACCGCATAACGTCTACATTTACAGTTGCAGTGAAGCATACTTTATATATATTGTATGCTTCCCTGTATGCGAGTGACTTTTCCCCTCCTGTGTGTTGTGATCCTGTTTTTACAGGGAATGCAAGGCATGTCCCCAGTGTGAAAATAGCCTAAGAGCTGTTTTTATACTGCACGTGATTTGCTGTGATTTGCGATCTGTTTCTAATCACATGCAAATCGGAAGACACAAGGCCACTGGCAAAGTCATAAAAGTTTCCGGAACCATTTTATACTAACGAGATCAAATAGGTATTGTCTTTGGCTGCATTATAACTGATCTCATATTACAGTAATGGCAAGGGGGAAGGTTAGTGTTACAAGAGGCAAGAGGGAGGTTAGTGTTAGGAGAGAAGAGATGAAGGTTAGTGTTATGCATCCAGAGTGAAAGGTTAGAATTGGAGTGGATAGTTGCGTTAATTGCCGGCGATTAACACAAATCGCCAAACACAAACGCGTAGCGTGCACCATTTTCAGGCGATTTCCCGGCGATCGCGTTTAAGTGCTATAGAAGCGCTAAACGCAATTGTGAAAAAATTGCCAAGTGTGAATGGTGATTTTTTTTTGCGTTAACCGCAAAAAATCACCATAGCAAAACACTAGCAAAAGCAATACCATTTTGCGATCAGCAAGTGTGAATGGGCCCTGAATGCGATTTACCTTCATTAGTGCCAGCACAACTGCTCCTTGTTATCATTATAGATGGTTGAAATTGCAAAAAAAAAGAAAAAAAAAAAAAAAAAAAAAGGGGGTTTGGGATTCTGGGTTTTCAGGCACATTTCTGTTTTCAGGATTAACTTTTTTCTTTTTTCCTAAAAGCCTGTGGCATAGACTTTCCTTTTTAACTGTGAGGGCCCCCAAACATTCTCTGAATTCCCAGCCTGCATGGGGACAAATGGTCAACAATGCTTGGGAGGGGGAACCCCACTCTGTCTGTTTCTTCAACGCCTGTTTACATCTGTACTGCCAGTCTGCCATTTAAAAAAAAAGGGTTTTGCCAAGTGAGGGGAAATTGGGAAAAATTCTATCATTGATTGAAATATGGAGAAGCTGATGAGCCTAAAAAACTGCTGTAATATGACATGAATAATATTAAAAAAATATATTTCTGGAAAAAAGTTGCATGCACGAAGTCCCAAAAGCTTTGCTAACTGCAATGGCCTTACAAGCCACCATACTCTTCCTTCCCTACAATCATAGCCACATTCAAAGCCTGGGGAACTGTTATTAAATACCCTCCTAACCTCCTTGACTCCTCTATGTCTAGAATCCCAATTTCAGTTTTGTCGTTAATGATTCCCCAGCTAGATCTTTCCATTTAGGTTAAAGAAGGCATTTCCAAGTTTAATGATATATGGATGGGAGGAAAATTGGAACCATTTGATACACTAATGTCGATATTCTCACTTCCTTGCTCTCAAATGTTTGCATATCTAAGAATCCAACATTTAGGTTTTTCAAAAGGATTTAGGGCCCATTCACACTTGAGTGCTTTGCCGGCGATTTCTGCAAAATGCTCAAGCGCTAGCGCTGTTTAAAGAGAATCTGTACTGTAAAATTCTTACAATAAAAAGCATACCATTCTATTCATTATGTTCTCCTGGGCCCCTCTGTGCTGTTTCTGCCACACCCTGCTGCAATCCTAGCTTGTAATTGCCATTTTTATGCAGTGTTTACAAACAAAAGACATAGCAAGTCATCTCCAACTCAAAAATATATCTCGCATCCGTCCCTTTCTCACTCAAGACACAACCAAAATGTTAATACATGCTCTTATAATTTCTCGTCTGGACTACTGCAATGTACTACTTTGTGGACTACCTTCTAACAAACTGGCCCCGCTCCAGTCGGTACTGAACTCAGCTGCTCGTCTCATTCATCTTTCTTCTCGATCTTCCTCAGCTGACCCTCTCTGTCAAGCTCTTCACTGGCTGCCAATTAACCAGAGGATCCAGTTCAAACTCCTAACCCTAACCTACAAAGCTCTCCACAATCTCTCTCCCCGGTACATATCCTCACTCATTTCCAGATACAAACCCAATCGCAATCTCAGATCTGCACACGATCTTCTGTTGTCCTCCTCTAGAATCACCTCCTCACATTCCCGCTTACAAGATTTTGCACGCGCTTCACCCCTTCTCTGGAATCCCCTCCCACAACTCATCCGTCACTCGCCAACCTTTGTTACTTTTAAACGCTCTCTAAAAACTCATTTGTTCCGACAAGCATATGCGCTACCCTAGGCCACTTCCCTTTGTCCTAAGACCAAATTGCACTCCTACTAGGTATCCTAAAACACACTGCCTTTATATATTTTATCGTATACTACCCCTCCTCTTGTTTCCCCCCATTCCCTTTAGATTGTAAGCTCGCAAGGGCAGGGTTCTCTCCCCCTTTTGTGTCTTGGAAATCATTATACATTTTATTCATCATGTTACTTTCATCACTGTCATTACCACTTCTGTATTTTGTACTCTGTATGCTGTATCATTTTTTGTATTTTGTCACTAATTATGTATCTTGTATATTAGTGTACACCATTGTCTGTATTATGTACCCCATGTTTGTTTCTTACTTTGTACAGCGCCACGGAATATGTTGGCGCTTTATAAATGAATAATAATAATAATAATAATAATAATAATAATAATAGGCTGAGAGTAGCTCAGTGTGTGAGTTATACAGAGTGTGCAGGGGGCCTGGAGAGGGTGTGTATAGCTTCTATCCAATCACAAGCAGCACTGCACATTCCAGCCTGACTGCCTGAGCCGGCAGACCCGACAGAGGAGAGAAGATCAGATCATATAACAGAGATAATACAGCCACTGCGCAAATAGGAAAGGCTGCAGTAAGTCAGAGCACATTAGAACAGGTATAGGAACTTATAGGATAGAAGAAATAAGGCTCAAAATTTTGTTACAGAGTCTCTTTAAAGTGCTAGTGCCATAATACCTTATGGGCCCTTTCTCACTTGGGTGATTTGCATTAATCATCAGCGATTAACGCAAATTGGCATACGCAAATTTGTATCCTGCACTATTCTCTGGCGATTTCCCAGCGATCGCGTTTAATGCTATAGAAGCGCTAATCGCGATCGCGAAAAACTCACCAAGTGTGAATGGTAATTTTTGGCGTTAATCGCCAAAAATCGCCAGAGCAAAACGCTAGCAAAAGCACTAGCGTTTTGCGTTTTGCAAGTGTGAATGGGCCCTTACAGTTACTCAGCTTCCCTAGCATAAACTTACATATTTAACCCCCCTAGCGGTATTGACGCCGGTTACACACATCAATACAAAACATGCTGTGAACACTACTGACGTGCATACACATCAATACTCTCCTGCACTGTATACTAGACCCTTGCTTGACACATTCTGGCAAGTTACAGGATAAAAAAAAGGTTATGGAAATTAACTGGATCACTTTTTTGCCCAGAAAATCCTGAGGAAATTGAATGCCAGGGAGGTTAAATAGTAAATTACCATATAAGGGTGCCATTTCACTATGGTATAATCATCTCCTACCTAACTATAAGAATGCATAGTTTAAAAACAGAGAGGTATGGGCCACAGATTTGAGTCTTAATCTCAATAGAAAGGAAGGACATGATAAATGCATCAAAATGAATTATAAAATGCTCAAGAAGCAATTCCCATTGGGAACAACATCAAAAAGTCCTGACTAGAAGGTACAAGTAGATCCATAAATCTTTGGACAGAGACAATTGTTTTCTAATTTTGGCTCTGTACATTACCACACAGAATTTTAAATGAAACAACTCAGATGCAGTTGAAGTACAGACTTTCAGCTTTAATACAGTGGGGTGAACCAAATGATTACATAAAAATGTGAGGCGACTAAAGCATCTTTTAACACAATCCCTTCACTTCAGGGGCTCAAAAACAATCAGAAAGTTGACTCAAAGGCTATTTTATGGGCAGGTGTGGGCAAACCCTTTGTTATGTCTTTATCAATTAAGCAGATAAAAGGCCTGGATTTAATTTGAGGTGTGGTGCTTGCATAGTTTCTTGATATGTTTAAAGGTTTTACCAACATAGGTTTCTGATGTCTCCATTGGGTATCTAGTATCTACCCAGTGATTGCAAATCAGTCTTTAGGCTTCCTTAAAGAGGAACTTCCGCGTTAAACAAACATACTGTCATTAAGTACATTAGTCATGTTAATTTAAATAGATAGGTAATATAATCTCTAAAGGCCCGTACACACGCTTGATTTGTAGGAACGACAGGTCCGTCAGACCCTACCGCTGGGCGGGCGTTCCAGCGACAGTCCGCCGTGTGTACAGTCTGTCTGCAGACTGATAAGGCTGTTTCTGAGCGATCCGCCCGGTGGATCGTTCAGAAACAGCCTTATCAGTCCGCCGACAGACTGTACACACGCTGTACTGTCTGCTGAAAACCCGCCCAGCGGGAGGTGACGACGGACCCGTCGTTGCCAGGGCCGGATTTCTGGGAAGACCACAAAGGTCAAGGCCTAGGGCGATAAAAATCAGCAGGGCGCTGGGCTTTGAGAGATAAGAGGTCACATGTCAAAGTAAATCATCTCCCCTGCTTTGCTCTGGTCTGCCTGAATTCCAGAGATCCCTGCATCTCTCTCACTTGTGTAGAGTGTGTTTGAGGACAGTCAGTATGTGTTATCACCTGATGATTATGTCGTATGTATGATGGTGGGGACATACAAGCTGCTGTGAGAAGTGCCAGCCTGGGTTTAGTAGCAGAACTCTTGAGTTCTGTAAGTTTTTTTCATGAACAAATTCAGAATCACAAACAGGAATCTTTTCCCTCTGCGCTGTCAGATTTATTACTGGTCTGGTCAACTCTTAAAGACCTGTGACCTGTTAAATTTATGGTTTGTTTGTTTTTTCCCAGGGAATGACCACAGCATTCTCTGTGCTACAGTTTAACTCTTTCCTGACTCATTTTAGAAGAGCATTGTACTTTGCTAGCTATCAGTGAAACAGGATGGCAATTATATTACATTTATTTATATTTGCAAAACAAACTATGTGTCTCCTTCTGATACTGAATGTATATATAGTTGTATGCTCTAACATCTTGTTAGTATAAAGTCTACAAACATATACAAAGTCTGAAGAAGCCAAAGGCTCACTTTTTTATTTACAGTTAGCTAATAAATGTTATTCTGTTTTAATAACTTCAAAACTTCCTACTGACTCATCTGTCCTTCCTTGCCTTGCCCTAAGTACTATATTGTCACTGTTTAAAGCACATCTATGTCAGCATGTGTAGTTTTAGATCTTCTACTCACATGTTCTCTGTTTTGGATGAGCTTCTTTCAATAGCGCTGCCCTGTCACCTGTTTGTGGCTCTGACTGTCTGTAGCCAATCACACAGAGGACAAAGAAGCAGCACATGCTCTGGCTACTCGTGCTCCTTGCAATTTTTCACTCAGAAGTGCACAGCAGCCGAGGCCGGGAATGCTTTGGGCATGCACTGCTTCTTTGCCAAATGAGGGGCAGAGCAGTAAAATGGAGGGGAGCTCATTCAAACCAGTTATTGCTACTCAGAGGGTTGGAGAGAATTTGATGGGGGGGGGGGGGGGGGGTTGGTGACAGCTGGCCTAGGGCTCTTGGAAGTACAAATCCAGCCCTGGTCGTTGCCTTTAGTACGGCGTGTGTACGAGCCTTTACCCACCCTGTTTTAAAAGGACAGGCAAATGTTTTTGATTTCATATTTTTTGGTTGAAAAGCAGTGACAGGGAGCATGAGACACAGTTCCAACTGTCCTCTGTCCTGATCACCCCTCCCAGCTGCACACGCTAGGCTTCAAATCTCAAATTAAAAAAAAAAAAAATTACGCCAAAACAGCAGAACGAGAACAACAACATCAGAAATCCCATCATGCTTTGCACAGCATCAAGGGGAAAATGCCCGGGCAGATTTCTTTGATGGTACAGAGCTTAGCTCTTGTGCAGCTAAAAATTGAGATTGACTTTCAATATTTTGAATCTCAATCTTGAATCTCAATAATTCAATTATTGAGATTCAATAAAAAAAAATTTCAATTTTGAATCTCAATAAATCTCAATATTTTGAGATTGACTTTCAATATCTCTAAAAAAAGAGATTGACTTTCAATATTCTATTTTCTGATGACATGTATCATTTGTTTCTGATAATTGAAATTTAATAAAAATCATTGTTGGAAAAAAAATCCTGTCAGAACTTTAAAGTCTTTTCTCAAAAAAGACAAAACATTAAAAACATTTTTTGACATGTTCCCACAATTGGCTTACACTTGCATAGAATATTTAGTGATGACAGCATGCTTAGTGGCATCTAAATTAACTCAGAGATATCATAATAAGGCAAATTTGGTGATGGCATATTGGCCGCACATTTAGGGGCTTCTCAATTGATTAAGAAAGTGGGAACCGTAGACTTCAATGTAAAATAATCAGAACCCAAATTTATGAGGGCCTTATACAGCTTTCTGTGTTCTTGATGGAACCTGCAAAATCCAGCCAAGAATCAAGAATTCTAGAATTTTACCACCTATTTCTAATGATCATTGATAGGACTACCTTCTCATACCAATTGTTTAAACTCACGGAATAATCAATAAATAAATATGGGCACATAAGGAAACAACATTTTGACAAAACATGTTGACAAAACAAAACATTTTAAATGAATAGTTTACATATTATTATTGATGATAATAAAAATAATAACAATATCATGATTAAGTATTGCTACTGCTATTGATTCATTATTAGTGTATTTTTCATTTAATATTAAATTAGTCAATGTCGTTATGTTTTTTTTTTTTTTTACCCTCAACTTCCAGCATTCTTCACACATTTGCCCATCCAGAAATTCTGGAGGCATGTTTTGATATACACATTGAAATCTTCTCAGTAGGGCTGATTGTAATATGTTAACTACGATAATGCGAAAAGATGGCTATACGTAGAGATGGCTCGAACCTCAGATTTTGGCGCGAACTTCCGTAAAAGTTTGCAAACAGGCGAACCGCCATAGACTTTAATGGACAGACGAACTTTAAAACCTACAGGGACTATTTCTGGCCACAAAAGTGATGGAAAAGTTGTTTCAAGGGGTCCAACAACTGGAGGGGGGCATGCCGAAGTGGGATACATGCCAAAAGTAGTGTTGGGCGAACAGTGTTCGCCACTGTTCGGGTTCTGCAGAACATCACCCTGTTCGGGTGATGTTCGAGTTCGACCGAACACCTGATGGTGTTCGGCCAAACCGTTCGGCCATATGGCCGAACTAAGAGCGCATGGCCGAACGTTCCCCGAACATTCGGCTAGCGCTGTGATTGGCGAACGGGTCACGTGGTTCGGACCCGAACGCGCTCTGATTGGCCGAACGGGTCACGTGGTTCGGGTAAATAAATACCCGATCCACGTCATTTCTCCGCCATTTGTCTGTGGGTTTAGCTTTGGGTAGGCTGGCAGGGTAGTTCTCTCTCCAGCCAGGCTAGCCAGGGTCCCCCCAGTCATTGTGTCGCTGCTGGGAACAGTAGTACACCGCTCACCCACACTATATAGCATTGTGTTTACTGCCACTCTGTGTACACCGCTCACCCACCACTGTATAGCATTGTGTTTACTGCCACTCTGTGTCGCTGCTGGGAACAGTAGTACACCGCTCACCCGCCACTGTATAGCATTGTGCTCTGTGTCGCTGCTGGGAATAGTAGTACACCGCTCACCCACCACTGTATAGCATTGTGCTCTGTGTCGCTGCTGGGAACAGTAGTACACCGCTCACCCACCACTGTATAGCATTGTGCTCTGTGTCGCTGCTGGGAATAGTAGTACACCGCTCACCCACCACTGTATAGCACTGTGCTCTGTGTCGCTGCTGGGAATAGTAGTACACCACTCACCCACCACTGTATAGCATTGTGCTCTGTGTCGCTGCTGGGAACAGTAGTACACCGCTCACCCACCACTGTATAGCATTGTGCTCTGTGTCGCTGCTGGGAATAGTAGTACACCGCTCACTCACCACTGTATAGCATTGTGCTCTGTGTCGCTGCTGGGAATAGTAGTACACCGCTCACCCACCACTGTATAGCATTGTGCTCTGTGTCGCTGCTGGGAATAGTAGTACACTGCTCACCCACCACTGTATAGCATTGTGCTCTGTGTCGCTGCTGGGAACAGTAGTACACCGCTCACCCTCCACTGTATAGCATTGTGCTCTGTGTCGCTGCTGGGAATAGTAGTACACCGCTCACCCACCACTGTATAGCATTGTGCTCTGTGTCGCTGCTGGGAATAGTAGTACACCGCTCACCCACCACTGTATAGCATTGTGCTCTGTGTCGCTGCTGGGAACAGTAGTACACCGCTCACCCACCACTGTATAGCATTGTGCTCTGTGTCGCTGCTGGGAACAGTAGTACACCGCTCACCCACCACTGTATAGCATTGTGCTCTGTGTCGCTGCTGGGAATAGTAGTACACCGCTCACCCACCACTGTATAGCATTGTGCTCTGTGTCGCTGCTGGGAACAGTAGTACACCGCTCACCCACCACTGTATAGCATTCTGCTCTGTGTCGCTGCTGGGAATAGTAGTACACCACTCACCCACCACTGTATAAGCGCAAGCAGTGCCTCCCTGGGTCCAGGTCTCCCCGTCAAGTGCATGGTCTGTGCCCAGGTATGGCTGCCCTCTTTGGCGGCTATACCTGGGCACAGACCATGCACATGCGTCTGTGCATGTGCAGACCCAGGGAGGCAAGCGCAAGCAGTGCCTTCCTGGGTCCAGGTCTCCTAGTCATGTGCATGGTCTGTGCCCAGGTATGGCTGCCCTCTTTGGCGGCTATAACTGGGCACAGACCATGCACATGCCCTCTTTGGCGGCTGGAAACCTGTGCACCCAGGTACCCGATGTGACAGGGCTGTGGCTTATAAGTGCCCATCATTCTAAACCACAAAAGTGGGTATGCATGTGCATGGACTGATCTTTGCCCACTTCTCAAATGAACACGTTAATACGAACGTAATTACGTATGGGTTTACAATCATTTTGTGCAGTGCCAACCACACCATAATTGTCCTAGACGCGCCATTGCACGTTTCGCATGCGTCGTCTCCTGAACTCTGAACAGGAAGTAGTTAGTTGACCGGAAGTCCCCTCGTTTGTCCGCCTGCCTATAAATATGCTGGCTATCCGCTCGGTCATACCATCGGTTTGCACACTCGGATGTGGAGGTCTTCTTTGGAAGGTGTACACGTTTAGCCCATCGTACGTCCCTTCGTGAGTTCAACATTGGGGTAAGTAGAACTGTACTGTATGTTTATCCCCCTGCAACCAGGCTATTTTAAGTGTAGTTGGCCACTGCAGCTTTAAGGCCAAGCTGCATGGCCCTACAACACTGCATACCTGTGCTCCCCTCCCCCTTTTCTGATTATTTATATTGTTATATTTACCCCTTTTTTATGTTAATACCCTCTCCCCTGCTCCCTCCCCCCCCCCCCCCCCGCCAGCCAATCAGCTGGTCACTCCCCAATGCAGAATGCAGCGCTGTAATAGTAAATCGACGGCGATCACAGGGGACCTCCGGCCCCCCAGCATGAGTTCACTTATTCGGTGAATACATTTGCCCAGACATGGAGTACTGTTCCTAATGCATGTTTCCTATTCTTGTTACAGATGGCGCCAAGGAAAAACCACGAATTCCCCTTGAACCGCACGCAGTTAGCTGAATTCATAGAAGTGTATCGCACCTGTACAGCAGTGTGGAAATTAAAGAGCAAGGACTACCACAACAAACACATGAAGGAAGCTCAGCTGCAGAAACTTGCGGAGTTCCTGCAAACAATTCACCCCACTGCTACAGTTTCGACTGTCCGTAGCAAAATCGCTAACATTCGGTCAGTTTTTTCTAAGGAAACCAAAAAAATTGAAGCCAGGAAGAAATCTGGTGCTGGCGCTGAAGATGACCCCGACCGTCTATGGTACTGCGACATACTTTCCTTTGTCAGGGACCAGGAGATTATGCGTCCCTCAAGTGGCAACCTTCAGTCCTACCCCTCAGATGATGAGTGGCCAGAGAATACCCAGCGAGAGGTAACGGATCACGAAACAACAACAACATCGTCAGGCCGTGTGTTAGAAGGTACAGAGGATTCATGCGCAGATGTGGACGAAGCCATGGTAAGTCACAGTCCAATTTTTTCCTATGGCACCTTTCACACTAAACGCATTGTATGGGTTTCTGCACAACGTTTGCGTTTTCATATCTGCTTGTGCAGTGTATTTCACATCCATTTGCCCAATGTATTTCAATGGGCTAATGCACACCACAGTGGGAGGCGTTTTGCAGAAACGAAACCGCCCGCTCTGCTGCAGTTGAACGTTTTCGCAGGCTTTTGCGCCTCCAATGTTCAAGAGAACCACAGGTGGTTTAGAGAACCTCCACATGTCTGCCCCCCCAGGACGCTCCCCGCCTGTGTCCCTTCCATCCAATCACCGTGACGGAAGGGACGCAGACGGGAAGCGATGATGTCCCAGAGACGGGGGAGCGGCGGTGACAGACATCCCATTGGGTACACATCGTGCTGGCGACACGCAGCGTGTCACTTTCATTCTTGTGTAAATGGCCGCCGCGGCTGGCTGAAATTGCATTCATTTACATGAGTGTCTCCTGCGGCAGCCATTCACACATTCATTAACTATGAAGTGCTAATAACTTTCTTGGGTACAGGAGGGGAGAACAATGGACAGCCAACGGAACAGCTTCATTGCCTAGCTGTCCATTGTTGTTAACAACTGCTTCACAGAGGCAACAGTAATTAATTGCAGTCTGTGAAAAAGCTTTGAATTGTGCATATTTGCATATGTATAATGTATGTGTATGTCTATTGTTCTTTCCAAGTATAGCACCACAAACACATTGTTTTTGCACAAAGGACTTTGTGAATTTGTATGACGCAGTGCACAATTCAATACAATACAATACAATACATACAATGTATGACCCACTGTGTGGCTTTGATGTATAATTGGGGTCTGACTGTTACTATTGTTTGCAAACTTCAGCGTCTGTTGTTTTTGTGGTATATTCAATGAACAGAATCATGTTCCTTTATTGTGTGATTATATTTGGTTTACCTTCTTAATTGATTGTTCTCCATGTTGCAGGACAACAGCCAACGTTTACCCCATGTCACGTTATCACCCCCGAGGGCACACACACAGGAAGCCAGACCACGCAACAGTACACCCATGCAGAGAGGAAAGCGGAAACGGTGTGCTTCCCCCGATGCTGTAGAGAAAAGACTGATTGAGATGGCGAGTGCGGTAATGCCAAGACCTGTTGCGCCGGTGGATCCGTTTGTTGTTCATCTCAGTGCACAACTGGCCAAAATGACTCCAGAGCAACGCACAGTGGCCGAGATGTTAATGGGCGAAACAGTGTACAAGGGGTTGCATGGTATGTTGGTGGCTGGACCTCCCTCTGAACTGTATTTTGCAAATTGCTCACGGTGTCAGAGCACACGGAATCACCACTGCCAACCACAGTTCCGAAACAACTCTGACTCTGCCATGATCTACCGTGAGCCAATCGGTGATACTCCACCTGCATCAACATCCGCCACACCAAACATGCGCTACAGTGCCTCCCAAGGTTCTGACAATCGTGCCATGTATATGCCGCCAGCTCATTACAGTACGCCACCCTCGGACTACATGTTGCAATCACTGTAGATGGTTTCTCATTTCTTTTTTTTTGGTTTTGATGGTTTTTGCCTTGTGCTTTACTACGCTCTGTAGATGATGTGCTTATCGTTTTCTGTCTTGTCTGTTTGATTCAATAAAAAGTTATGTTTTTATGTTCATCCCTCAATTTCCCAGTACATGTGTACCTGTGCTTGGCAGCACAGTGCAAGGTTTGAAGCTGCCTTGCCACTCTGGTGACTTGGCAGGCCAAAACCCTTGCACTCTGCTGCAGCACCCACAACAAGTGTAGCGGCCACCCTGGGCCAGTGTCGGGGCCCTGTGCTTGGCAGTACAGTGCAAGGTTTGAAGCTTTGCCAAAAACCTTGCACTCTGCTGCAGCACCCACCACATGTGTAGCGGCCACCCTGGGCCAGTGTCGGGGCCCTGTGCTTGGCAGTAAAGTGCAAGGTTTGAAGCTTTGCCAAAAACCTTGCACTCTGCTGCAGCACCCACAACAAGTGTAGCGGCCACCCTGGGCCAGTGTCGGGGCCCTGTGCTTGGCAGTACAGTGCAAGGTTTGAAGCTTTGCCAAAAACCTTGCACTCTGCTGCAGCACCCACCACATGTGTAGCGGCCACCCTGGGCCAGTGTCGGGGCCCTGTGCTTGGCAGTAAAGTGCAAGGTTTGAAGCTTTGCCAAAAACCTTGCAATCTGCTGCAGCACCCACTACATGTGTAGCGGCCACCCTGGGCCAGTGTCGGGGCCCTGTGCTTGGCAGTACAGTGCAAGGTTTGAAGCTTTGCCAAAAACCTTGCACTCTGCTGCAGCACCCACAACAAGTGTAGCGGCCACCCTGGGCCAGTGTCGGGGCCCTGTGCTTGGCAGTACAGTGCAAGGTTTGAAGCTTTGCCAAAAACCTTGCACTCTGCTGCAGCACCCACCACATGTGTAGCGGCCACCCTGGGCCAGTGTCGGGGCCCTGTGCTTGGCAGTAAAGTGCAAGGTTTGAAGCTTTGCCAAAAACCTTGCACTCTGCTGCAGCACCCACTACATGTGTAGCGGCCACCCTGGGCCAGTGTCGGGGCCCTGTGCTTGGCAGTACAGTGCAAGGTTTGAAGCTTTGCCAAAAACCTTGCACTCTGCTGCAGCACCCACAACAAGTGTAGCGGCCACCCTGGGCCAGTGTCGGGGCCCTGTGCTTGGCAGTACAGTGCAAGGTTTGAAGCTTTGCCAAAAACCTTGCACTCTGCTGCAGCACCCACCACATGTGTAGCGGCCACCCTGGGCCAGTGTCGGGGCCCTGTGCTTGGCAGTAAAGTGCAAGGTTTGAAGCTTTGCCAAAAACCTTGCACTCTGCTGCAGCACCCACTACATGTGTAGCGGCCACCCTGGGCCAGTGTCGGGGCCCTGTGCTTGGCAGTACAGTGCAAGGTTTGAAGCTTTGCCAAAAACCTTGCACTCTGCTGCAGCACCCACTACATGTGTAGCGGCCACCCTGGTCCAGTGTCGGGGCCCTGTGCTTGGCAGTACAGTGCAAGGTTTGAAGCTTTGCCAAAAACCTTGCACTCTGCTGCAGCACCCACTACATGTGTAGCGGCCACCCTGGGCCAGTGTCGGGGCCCTGTGCTTGGCAGTACAGTGCAAGGTTTGAAGCTTTGCCAAAAACCTTGCACTCTGCTGCAGCACCCACCACATGTGTAGCGGCCACCCTGGGCCAGTGTCAGTGTTGGGGCCCTGTGCTTGGCAGTACAGTGCAAGGTTTGAAGCTGCCTTGCCACTCTGGTGACTTTTCCAAAAACCTTGCACTCTGCTGCAGCACCCACTACATGTGTACGGGCCACCTCTTCGGGGCCCTGTGTAACGTGCACAGACAAGAAGTATTTCAACAAAACAAACCTTCATGAAAGCCTATATTTTTTTATTAAACACAAACAGTAGGTGCACACATGTTGTGCCTCCAAAATGTCAATACTTTCCAAAATTGGTCGGTGAAGTCTCTCTCTCTCTCTCTCACACACGCTCTCTCCATCTCACACACGCTCTCTCTCACACACACACGCGCTCTCTCTCACACACACACGCACGCACGCTCTCTCTCACACACACGCTCTCTCTCACACACACACACACACACACACACACACACACACACACACACACACACACACACACACACACACACACACACACACACACACACACACACACACACACGCTCTCTCTCACACACGCTCTCTCTCACCCACACACGCGCTCTCTCACACACACACACACGCGCTCTCTCTCACACACACACGCACGCTCTCTCTCACACACACGCTCTCTCTCTCACACACACACACACACACACACACACACGCTCTCTCTCACACACGTGCTCTCTCACACACACACGCGCTCTCTCACACACACACACGCGCTCTCTCACACACACACACGCTCTCTCTCACACACACACACACACACGCTCTCTCTCTCACACACACACACACGCTCTCTCTCACACACACACACACGCTCTCTCACACACACACGCTCTCTCACACGCCCTCTCTCTCACACGCTCTCTCACGCGCCCAAAATAGCTTTGTAAACAATAGTATACAATACTACCTACTGCAAACTCATGTGCGCATGGGTGCAAGCTCTGGCTTGCGACACTCCCGCTATCACAACCTCCATGAGTGGAAGTAGTTGGGGGGCGCAGCCTATATAAAAAATGTATACTTATATGTAAAAATCACTTTGTATACAATACTATACAAAACTACCTACTGTAAACTTTACAGTGTCATGTGCGCATGGCTGCAATGCCTGGCTTGCGACACTCCCACTATCACAACCTCCATGAATGGAAGTAGTTGGGGGGGGCGCAGCCTATATAGAAAATGTACACTGATATATAAAAATAACTTTGTATACAATACTACACAAAACTACCTACTGCAAACTTTACTCTGTCATGTGCGCATGGCTGCAAGGGCTGGCTTGCGACACTCCCACTATCACAACCTCCATGAATGGAAGTAGTTGGGGGCGCAGCCTATATAGAAAATGTACACTTATATATAAAAATAACTTTGTATACAATACTATACAAAAGTAACTCCTGTAAACTTTACTCTGTCATGTGCGCATGGCTGCAAGGGCTGGCTTGCGACACTCCCGCCATCACTACCTCCATGAATGGAAGTAGTTGGGGGGGCGCAGCCTATATAGAAAATGTACACTGATATATAAAAATAACTTTGTATACAATACTACACAAAACTACCTACTGCAAACTTTACTCTGTCATGTGCGCATGGCTGCAAGGGCTGGCTTGCGACACTCCCGCCATCACAACCTCCATGAATGGAAGTAGTTGGGGCCGCAGCGTATATAAAAAATGTAAACCTATATAAAAATAAAACAAAAAAATTGCTATACAATAGAACGTAGTGCAAACTTGCATGCGAACACGGTGAGTAAACGTCAGTCACCCAAACAGCTTTAGCCCTACGATCCTGTCGTTTCACTTAGTTCCAGGATTCTCTCTAGATCGGCTGACAGCTGTTTCATAAATTTGCGGAATACGGTAGACATTTCTGCAATATCTGCTTGCACACTCTTCACCACTTTATCCATTTCTTTCCTCTGATGTCTTCCAACACGGTTGCCCTTGTGTGCTACATCTGTGGGGGAAACAAAGAAACCGCTTGCACAAAGTTTGCATAAAGAAGTACTTGTCAGCTTGTAACTGGCCGAATGTGGAGGTAGGTAGTTGTGTGAAAGACGTGTGGGGGCCAGGTGTGTGGTATTCTCGGAAGTTAAGGCCCATTGGTGTGGATAGGGGGCCGTGAAAGGAGTTGTCGTGCAGGTTCCCATTGTTGTGGACTGACCTGTGTGGGTATTGTGTTTTTGCAGTAGCTGTTGGGTAGGGTGAAGGTGGTTGTAGGTGTAGCCGTAGGTGCAAGTTGTGTGAAATTGGATTACTTACCATCCAATTGCGTTTTACTCGAGGAATGCATTCCGATGCCCACTTTATCAACATCCTGCCGCTTACGCTTGGACACTGGAACCTCCTTGCTTTTGGTAGCTGGTGGTGTGGTAAGACAGAGAATAAACATTATTACAAAATACAAGGTGTATAGATACAGGTTGCACATGCGGGCGGAGGCTGAACATGCAGGCAGAGGCTGAACATGCGGGCAGAGGCTGAACATGCGGGCAGAGGCTGAACATGCGGGCAGAGGCTGAACATGCGGGCAGAGGCTGCACATGGGGGCAGAGGCTGAACATGCGGGCAGAGGCTGCACATGCGGGCAGAGGCTGAACATGCGGGCAGAGGCTGCACATGCGGGCAGAGGCTGCACATGCGGGCAGAGGCTGAACATGCGGGCAGAGGCTGAACATGCGGGCAGAGGCTGCACATGCGGGCAGAGGCTGAACATGCGGGCAGAGGCTGCACATGCGGGCAGAGGCTGCACATGCGGGCAGAGGCTGAACATGCGGGCAGAGGCTGCACATGCGGGCAGAGGCTGCACATGCGGGCAGAGGCTGAACATGCGGGCAGAGGCTGCACATGCGGGCAGAGGCTGAACATGCGGGCAGAGGCTGCACATGCGGGCAGAGGATGCACATTCGGGCAGAGGCTGCACATGCGGGCAGAGGCTGCACATGCCCGCAGAGGCTGCACATGCGGGCAGAGGCTGCACATGCGGGCAGAGGCTGAACATGCGGGCAGAGTCTGAACATGCGGGTACAGGGCACATGCAAATATAGAACAGGGATTGTCCAACAAACCACAACATACAGATTCTCACCTCCACTTGTATGCACAACAGAGACTTTGTCCTGTGTAGATGATATCCTCACATGTGTCTCTACCCGTTGTTTCCCTACAATGAAGTGGGTAAACAGAAAATTAAGAATTTGGTGCTGAAAGATAAAAAACAGCAATATACTTTTGTCACAACAAACATTATTATTGGTCACTGAATGATTGAACGCACCTTTCTTTATTTCCTTGCGAATTTCCTTCAGGCGCTCCTTCTCTCTTTTCAAATCAAACCAGCGTTTTTGCAACGCTTCTTTGCTCTTGTGCATACCAAACTTTGCATACAACTCCTGTTGTACTAGTTTTATGATGAGATTTTTATGGCTATTTGGGTGGGCAACCTGAGTGTACAGACAATCATAGTCCTCCATGTCAAACCTTTTCACCAACACCAACACCTGCTCCTTGGGCATGGCATCTGCCCGCCGACATGAAGACCACTCATCTGTAGAGTCGCTGGTGTCATTGTCTTGAGGATGACGTCTCGACTTGCGCCGCTGTGCGCGGACATCTTCAGAGCACACCGAGAGTACATCACTATCCTCCACTTCAACAGACTTTGCTTTCTTCTTGGAGGGACGTACCTTTGTGTGCCTTTCACTTGTTGGTGGTGCTTGCCCCGCTGCTGATGCCGTTCTACCAGCTCAAAGGGATGGTTCAGGCACAGTGTGTGCTGGAAGATTTCCTGCTTTTTCTTGAATTTCAGCAGCAGCACCTCCGTTCGTTGCTGCCTCCGTTGGTTCGGCCGGACGACTTGCCACATGCAGACAGAGGCCAGGTGCGCTGGCAGGGTCTCCAGCGGGTGCAGGAGAGACCATATCTGGTGTGTGCTGCACGGATGGCAACGGATGCTCCATGTCCCCCTCCTCAGACGCCATTTTGCCTCCTCTCCGCCTTCGTCCTCGAGCTGGGCTTTCACAGGAACTGGAAGTGACGTCACGCGTGACGCACGCTTGCATTACGATCGGATTGCCGGCCCACAAACACCCACATTTATGCAAAATGGTACAGGGACGGACTACGAATCGACGGCATAAACGAATATATAATCGATCTGAACAGCCATCAAGCCTACCAATGGCTCGATTAGATGGATAAAGAGAGATAATATCAAACATGTTCGATCACTAGTCGTTCGTTTTTGGGGTCTCTTAATCGAAACTATGATGAGATTATCACTATTTTCACATACGTTTTCAACACTCGATTTGTTTACCAAACGAATCGAAGGCAAAAACGAAGGCAAAAACGAAACGTGTATTCCCACCATAAGTGCTTTGAGTCCTATGGGAAAAAAGAACTATAGAAATGGTATTGTAATTGTTATCATAACATTGGTTTCAGGCTAGGTTCACAGTAGGACGTTGCGGTGCTGGGTTATAAAGTCTTATGCTGCAGCTTACCGTAATTCAATTAAAAGCCTATGTGATGTTCACAGTGTGACGTTAGCGATGCCTTGTAACGTGTAGCATTATGGTAATGCACTGCTGCAGTGTGTTACCTCTAAGCGCACATGTTAGCAGGTACAGGAAAGCATACTTTTCATTGACTGTATGCTTTACTGTACCTACTTTATTTGACAGTGACACAGCTTTAATCTGCATTACCACTTTTTTGTTGCTTTGCATTGTAATGTTGTGTTGCAACTTTACAATGCAACGTTCTACTGTGAATCTAACCTTAGGCTACTTTCACACTAGGGCATTGCAGTACATTAGGTCTGACAATATAATAACATTGCTAGTGCCAATGCAATTATATTGTAACTGGTTGAAAGGCCCACCCACTGAAAAACAGGTGCTGGGCCTCGGCTGCAACCAACACCCCCTCTTCTCCTCATTTTGCAAGGCGTGTCGCTTGCCCGCGATCCATGCGCCCACGGTGCACCCATGCATGGGCACGACTCACGTGTGTGTGCACCCCTCACCCCTCTGAAGTCCATCCACGTGCTGCGCATGCGCGCCAGGCACGATGCACGGACACAGAAGGATGCAAGACAGGGACATTATTATATAGGATGGCATGTTCATATTGAAATGTTAGCAGGGCCGGCCTTAGGTTACACAGCACTCAAAACGAAAGCAGATTTTGGTGCCCCCCCCCATTCATCTTTTTCGCGCACATACACACACAAACATGTCCATACGCAATTCACCATTTCTCCTGAGATATCTCCTAGAAGACAATTTTTATCTTTGCTTTAAAATATGGTAACTTTTCAGCAATTCACAATTGAAAAAGTACCTAAAAGTTGGTGAAAAAGTCCTAACTACTGACAAAATTATTGTTTTTTTCTTGCTTGCTGGTGGTTTCAAATGCATTTTATGACAAGTTGTAAAAATATCACCTAGGAGAAAACTCGCATATGGGCCACTCACTTTTGTTGTAGCAAGAATAGAGTAACAACAAAACATATTTCAGAATCAGAATTCCTTTATTTCGCCAAGCACGGTTGGGCCGTGCCCGGAATTGGATTTGACACATTGATAGGCACAGAAAGAGTTATACAACAGAAAAGAGTAGTACACAGAGCAAGAGTAATACAACAGGACATGAGAATACACATTGTCGTTTTATACACATTATCGTTTGACGTAGAGCATTTCGGGTCTAGCAGGGACAGCAGTGTGTGACAGCAGATAACTCTAGCATGACCTAAGCAAGGCAGATAATAACGCAGCCGCAGTCAAGGTCAGATGTTAGACTGGAGACGGCTACAGAGGGGATCAGTAGAATGGGCAGAGTTCAAGAGTCTGATGGCAGTGGGGAAAAAAGTGTTCATACGCCTAGTGGTTTTTGCAGGGATGGACCGGAACCTCCGACCTAGTTTAAGTCGTTATGGAAACATGCTCCAAAGTCATTGTAACAGTTAACAAAACTCTGAATTGGAATTTGAATTAAAATGATAGAATTTCAAAATAAAATGGCATGTGAACCCTAGGATCCGTTTACGCTACATACTGCTGCTAGGGTCAGGAATCAAGGAGCTGAGCACAGAAGAATCATTATTAATCCCCCCTACCAGAGGTGGCCTTAGAGTACGCGGGGCCTGGGGCGAGTGTCATATGCGGGGCCTAACGACATATGCTGTGGATACACGTGGTGGAAGCACACACTGTATCGGTTAGATAGGTAGGTGCCTCCAGTATAGGTTAGATAGGTAGGTGCCCCGCAGTATAGATTAGATAGGTAGATGCCCTGCAGTATAGATGAAATAGATAGGTGCCTGCAGTATAGATTAGACAGGTAGGTGCCTGCAGTATAGATTAGATAGGTAGGTAGGTACCCTGAAGTATAGATTAGATAGGTGCCTGCAGTATAGATTAGTTAGGTAGGTACCCCGCAGTATATATTAGATAGGTGCCTGCAGTATAGATTAGATAGGGTGGTGCCCTGCAGTACAGATTAGATAGGTAGGTAGGTACCCTGCAGTATAGATTAGATAAGTGCCTGCAGTATAGATTAGTTAGGTAGGTACCCCGCAGTATATATTAGATAGGTGCCTGCAGTATAGATTAGATAGCGTGGTGCCCTGCAGTACAGATTAGATAGGTGCCTGCAGTATAGATTAGACAGGTAGGTGCCCTGCAGTACAGATTAGATAGGTAGGTAGGTACCCTGCAGTATAGATTAGATAGGTGCCTGCAGTATAGATTAGTTAGGTAGGTACCCCGCAGTATATATTAGATAGGTGCCTGCAGTATAGATTAGATAGGGTGGTGCCCTGCAGTACAGATTAGATAGGTGCCTGCAGTATAGATTAGACAGGTAGGTGCCCTGCAGTACAGATTCGATAGGTAGGTAGGTACCCTGCAGTATAGATTAGATAGGTGCCTGCAGTATAGATTAGTCAGGTAGGTGCCCCGCAGTATATATTAGATAGGTGCCTGCAGTATAGATTAGATAGGGTGGTGCCCTGCAGTACAGATTAGATAGGTGCACTGCAGTATAGATTGGATAGGTGCCTGCAGTATAGATTAGACAGGTAGGTGCCCTGCAATACAGATTAGATAGGTAGGTGCCCTGCAGTACAGATTAGATAGGAAGGTGCCTGCAATATAGATTAGTTAGGTAGGTACCCCACAGTATACATTAGATAGGTGCCTGCAGTATTGATTAGGTAGTGTGGTGCCCTGCCGTACAGATTAGATAGGTGCCCTGCAGTATAGATTAGATAGGTGCCAGCCTGCAGTATAGATTAGATAGGTGCCAGCCTGCAGTATATATTAGATAGGTGCCTGCAGTATAGATTAGATAGGTGCCAGCCTGCAGTATAGATTAAATAGGTGCCAGCCTGCAGTATAGATTAGATTGGTGCCAGCCAGCAGTATAGATTAGATAGGTGCCAGCTTGCAGTATAGATTAGATAGGAAGGTGGCTGCAGTATAGATTAGATAGGTGCCAGCCTGCAGTATAGGTTATATAGGTGCCTGCAGTATAGTTTAGATAGGAAGGTGGCTGCAGTATAGTTTAGATAGGTGCCTGCAGTATAGATTAGATGGGTGCCCGCAGTATAGTTTAGATAGGTGCCAGCCTGCAGTATAGCTTAGATAGGTGCCTGCAGTATAGATTAGATAGGTGCCTGCAGTATAGGTTAGATAGGTGCCTGCAGTATAGATTAGGTAGGTGCCCCGCAGTATAGATTAGATAGGTGCCAGCCTGCAGTATAGGTTAGATAGGTGCCAGCCTGCAGTATAGATTAGATAGGAAGGTGGCTGCAGTATAGATTAGATAGGTGCCAGCCTGCAGTATAGGTTAGATAGGTGCATGCAGTATAGATTAGATAGGTGCCAGCCTGCAGCATAGGTTAGATAGGTGCCTGCAGTATAGATTAGATAGGTGCCAGTCTGCAGTATAGGTTAGATAGGTAGGTGCCCCGCAGTATAGATTATATATGTGCCAGCCTGCAGTATAGGTTAGATAGGTAGGTGCCCTGCAGTATAGATTATATAGGTAGGTGCTCTGCAGTATAGATTATATAGGTAGAAGCCCTGCAGTATAGATTAGATAGGTAAGTGCCCCGCAGTACAGGTTAGATAAGGTGGCCGCAGTGCTGGGGAGAGCGGGCAAAATCACGTGTCTTCACCGACGCTCACAGCTACCATCTAGTTCCTCTCCCAGCATCTGTGTATTGGCAACAGTGCCCCCCTGTGGTGACATGCGGTCACGTCATCTCAGGGGGCGCTGTTACCAATACACAGATGCTGGGAGAGGAAATAGATGGTGGCTGTGAGCATCGGTGAAGACACGTGAGTTTTAACAACTATGCCTGCTCTCCCCAGCACTGCAGAGGGTGCGGGGCCTCCTCAGGCGCGGGGCCTGGGGCGATTGCCCCACTTGCCACCCCCAAAGGCCGGCTCTGCCCCCTACAGTGCATATAGTCAGATCCCCCCCACCTTTAGTGTATATAGGCAGATCCCCCTTATATAGCCCCCCCCCCCTTCCCCAACCAGGAGGCAGTTGGAGAACCTTACTTTTCTGATTGTCTACTGTGTACCTGGGGCCAGGAGATGGCCAGGACTCAGGAGTCAGGAGTGACGAGTCTCTGATTTGAAGTGCGCAGCTCTGGAGCTGCCTGCGTCCCCCATAGAAGCAGCCATCCAATCAGACATTGCTGTGAGCGAGGGGCTCCACTGCTGGCACGCACGGCTCACACACACTCCGCAAGAGGCAGCAGCAGGTTCCTGAAGTCTTCACCCCCATCACCCCCAGCAGTACCAGGGGGCAGAGGCGGAGCTACCACTGCCAGCAGCCACAGACAGACCCGGAGCCCACAGCCAGGTAGACATGCGGTCATGGCCAGTACAGACAAGGTAGATGAATGCACGTGCGCCCCTCTGGAAGCCGCTCCAGTCGCTCAGGTCAAAGGCCGGCCATGCATGTTAGCACTGCGTTGCGATGGATCTGTTGCCATAATGTGAGGCATGCAGTGCAGTACCGCATAACGTCTATGTTTACAGTTGCAGTGAAGCATACTTTATATATATATTGTATGCTTCTCTGTATGCGAGTGACTTTCCCCCTCTTTTTTTTATGATCCTGTTTTTACAGGGAATGCAAGGCATGTCCCCAGTGTGAAAATAGCCTAAAGGCTCATACACACGGGGTACGGCCATCGCCGCAACCATGTGGCATGCGCGTGTTGCGGCGACAGGTCGCCCGTGGGTATGACGCGCGCGCCCCGAACCGTCACCCATCGGAGCTCTCGCCAGGCGATTGACATGTTCAATCGCCGGCTACAGCTGTCGCCGGAACTGTCGCTAGTCGCACATGTGTATGCGGGCTAGCGACAGGAGACCTACGCGAGTGAATGAAGCATCCGGCCGGGGGATGCTCCATTCACAAACAGCTTCCGCCACGTCTCTGCCTTTGTGGCGAGACGCGTGGACAGCTGTCGCCGGCAGGGAGCTGTCACTCCCTTGTCGCGTGCCCACATGCAACGGGGGACAATTGTATGTACCTTTAGGGATGGTGCACACCGAGCGGCTTTTTCAGCGTTTCTGCAGCCGCTTGCGGCTGCGGACCCGCTTGGTCAATGTATCTCAATGGGGTGGTTCACACCAGAGCAGGAGGCGTTTTGCAGAAACGAAAAATGCCGGGGTGAGGCATTTTTTGGATTGCGGGTGCGTTTCTGCCTCAATGTTAAGTATAGGAAAAACGCAAACCGCTCTGAAAAATGGCACTTCAGAGCGGTTTTGCAGGCGTTTTTGTTACAGAAGCTGTTCAGTAACAGCTTTACTGTAACAATATATGAAATCTACTATACTGAAAACCGCAGCAGCAATCCGCAAAACGCTAGCAAAACGCCATAGAAAAATTGAAAAAAGCGTTTCAAAATCTGCTAGCATTTTGCGGATCTGCTAGCGGTTTTTGGTGTGCACCAGGCCTAAGAGCTGTTTTTATACTGCGCGTGATTTGCTGTGATTTGCGATCTGTTTCTAATCACATGCAAATCGGAAGACACAAGGCCATTGGTAAAGTAATAAAAGTTTCTGGAACCTTTTTTTTATACTAACAAGATCAAATAGGTATTGTCTTTGGCTGCATTATAACCGATCTCATATTACAGTAATGGCAAGAGGGAGGTTAGTGTTACAAGAGGCAAGAGGGAGGTTAGTGTTAGAAGAGAAGAGAAGGGGAGCCAGGGCCGGATTTATAACTCAGGAGCCTGTAGGCACATAAGCTCTGGCGCCCTAAACTCCGCCCCTTAACACAGACCACACCCCTCAAATCACACCCCCTTTTACCAAAGACAAGTACAGAACCCCAACAATGTGCAGATATTATTCTAAAAAGAAAAAGGCTTGCCTATATATTCAGAACCACTCAATAGGTAGGTCATAACTATTCATTATAATTACATTATACATGAGCAAAGCAAGTCACATAGGAAAAGGAAAGTAACAATCAGGGTGGATTTTACAAAACTGACATCCTCGTCACTGCACTCTGTGGGCCTGCACCATGGAAAGGGGGGGCGAGGGGAACCTTTTTGCATTTAGGTAATAATAAGTTGTAGTGCTTAGAAGAAAATTAGCATTTGAGGAACACAGATGCTAGGAGAATTACAAGAGAACTCCGGCCCCTGTCAAATGAAGAGAAAAAAGTAAAAATATAACTCCTGTGCTTGGCTTAACACTGTTTAAAGTGTACCAGAGACGAGGCCCCCCACAATAAAATATAAATACCTGTTGCTCCCTTCAGACCCCTACGGCCTCCTCTTCTCCCTCTCCATTCGCCTGCAATTGGCCCCAGAAAGTCCTCCGGTCCAGGGCCAACTGCACACGTGCTACAGTGTTGCCAACTCATCCCTTTAAATACGGACACTTATGAATTATACATGTCTTGTGGCTAGTTAGAGGCAGTTTAGGCACTGATTATGTGTGAGAAGCCCCAGAACCTGTATAACTTAGATGTGTCAGTATTTAAAGGGATGAGTTGGCAACCCTGACGTGCTATCCGGCCAGGCATGCTGCCCTGTCTTGCTCCTGTCACCGGGGAGCATTCTGTGCCGACGAGAATGTGGAAGGAATGCACGCGCAGCCGGGCATGCACAGTTGGCCTCAGTCTGGAGGACTTTATAGGGCCAATTGCGGGTTAATGGAGAGGAAGAAGAGGACCTTGTGTGAGCGATCAGGCCAGAGGGGGCTGAAGGAAGCCCTTGGTATGTTTATTTTATTGCAGGGAACCCATCGCTGGTACACTTAAATAACGCATATTTAGTGAAACATTGAAAATATAAGATCAATATTTGCCACAAACAATGCTAACTGCCAATGCCAATCTGCCCAAGATCCCAAAACACACTAGTACTCACGATACAATTTCCCGCCAAATAATTTATATCCAACATGTCCGATCTGATTTCTGATTGTTTTTCTGATCTATTTTATATAGAAGTGATCAGAAAATCAAACAGAAAATTGATCGGGAAATCAGATTGGACCTGTTGGAGATAATCGATTTGACTGTCAATCTGACGGGACATTGCATTGTGTGTATCAGGCATTACACTTTGAAATCCTATCAAGAATGGCCACCACAGAAAGCTAAGCTGCTAATAGTTGCCCTTGGTATCTTCCATCCAAATGAATGGGTAAATTGAGATTTAATCTCTCCCTGAGTCTTCCTTTGTCCACACAGTTCCTCAATGGTTAAAACCAATTATTGTCAGTTTGACTGAACTGTGTACGAAATACTCTCACACACTGTACACGCATTCGCACACACACTGTACACGCATTTGCACACACACTGTACACGCATGCGCACACACTGTACACGCATGCGCACACACACTATACATGCACACAAGCACACACACTATACACGCACACACTGCACACATTGCACACACTATGCACATGCACACTATACACATACACTATACATGCATACGCACACGCTATACACACACACTGCACACATTGTGCACACACACACACTATACACATGCGCACGCACGCACGCACTATACACGCACACACACTATACACATGCACACTATATACACACACACACTGCACACGTACACACTATACACATGCACACTATACACATGCACACTATATACACACGCACCATGCACACGTACACACTATACATATGCACACTATATACGCGCACACACACACACTATACACTCACACATTGTACACACGCGCACACACTGTACACACACTATACACAAACACACTCTACACACAAATTACACACACACTCTATACATGCACATACTCTACACACATACGCTACACACACTGTAGTGTACACACAGAACATCAGCAGGCTGCATCCCAATCTACCTTCTGCCTGCAGCCTGTCATTTTCAGATTCCTCCGGTCCGTCTCTGTGATGTTAGATGTTGCAAAGATAACACTAAGCACACTGCCCACTCGTCTCAGCCATGAATGCTCTACTGACTCACGGACCTGACCAGTCCTCTCAGTCAGGAGCAATAAATCAGTGAGGAGTGATGATAAGCCGGAAGTTCGGAGCTCAGTGTGGAAAAAGATAAACAAAGCTGCCCGATGCCTACTCTGCACAGCGCACACAACCGAAGTCCAGTGCAGTTTGACATAACATCCTGCAAGCAGCTGAATGAGTACAGTAGCCGTGGGGTACGCTCACCATGCGGCTGCTGACTTCCGGAGAGGCGGCATTGCACTGAGAGCGGGAGAGCAGGCGGGCTGAGAGATAAGGCGCTCTGCCGCTTTGGTATAGGGGACATTCAGCAAGCCGCTCCTGCCCCATTAGGCGCCCCTAGGCACGTGCCTACAGTACCTTATGGTAAATCCGGCCCTGAGGGGAGCTCAGCGTGGATGGCAGCAGTGTGAAGAGCTCCTGATCCCAGCCAGCTAAAGCGACATTTTACAGCATGCCAGACGGGGAAATTCAGTCCCAAACCCCAGCGGAGGAGGAGATGGAAGCCTCCAGCACCTCACAGCAGGATATCCAGCGTCCACAACGCATCCCTGACATGTTTAAGCGGAGAAGACCTGGGCCGCATGGAGAGCAAGATGGCGCCGGCTCCTCCGGGACACGTAAGTCCGCATTGCCAGTACGCATGACGAACGCATCCCATAGCAACAAACAGGCGGCAAGCGTACAAAATTCCGCATCCAGCCGCGGAGGGGCCTTACAAATACCCGCAAAGCAGGCATCCAATGTGGCCCTGCCCCGCAGCCCATCAGCCTCAGAGTCCTCTGAACAGGGGGTACCCTCCCCCACCTTTCTTAGCCCAGCCAAATCTAAACCCAGGCTGTCAGGCCCTACAGACTCACAGGCAGAAGCTCTCTCCCTGCTCACAGCAGTCACAGGCCACAGTAGTGCATTTGCAGAGATCCCTGACTCCAATCAGCCTGTGGACCGTGCTTTTCTTAAGAATATGATGATTGCTCTGGAAACCTCCATGTCAAATAAGATACTGACTATAGCAAATTCCATGCAACAGTTTCATGATGATCTGGGAGCTCGTGTGTCACTTACTGAAGACAGTGTCTCCATGTTAATAGAGGAACACAATAAGACTGTCACTGAGCTTGAACGCCATGACTCAGCTAATGAAGCTACGCAGCTGAAGATTGCTGACCTAGAGGACCGTAATCGCCGCTGTAATCTTAAATTCAGGGGTATCGATGAATCGATAAACAGCGCGCAATTGAAAGGTTATTTGATAAAAATGGTTAGGTCAGCAGTACCTCAGTTTTCCAGCATTGAGTATACAATCGAACGGGCTCACAGACTGCCTAAACCGGCCTTTCTACCTGAGAGGATTCCTAGAGATACCATAGCATGCTTTCAGTTTTACCACGTTAAAGATGCCTTTTCGTCTTATATGCACCAGAATAAGCAACTTCCGGATCCATACAGCAACATCAAAGTCTTCACAGACTTGTCGCAGTTTACATTACAAAGGCGCAGGTCCCTGGCTCCTCTAACAGCCTTTCTCAGAGAGCAACAGTTGCAGTATAAATGGGGATTTCCCACTAAACTTCTAATTTCCCGTGACGGCAAAATCCACGTCATATCTACACTGGAGCAAGCAGTTTCTCTTTTGAACTCACTAGGCCTACAAGTCACTTTCGCTCAATTGGAGAAACATCGTAAACAACCATTGAGCAACGCTCCCCGCTCATGGCGCTCTAATACTTAAAATGGCAGGGAAACGGTCCTTCACCGCTGCACCACTTTAACTGTTTTCTACCCAATTTGGGTTTAGTGATACGGGTATTACCCCCGCTCTCAGTGTGGTCCGGGTTAAGCCACTGAGAGTTTCTGGGCCTACTAGTCGTGGGACAGTTAGGAGTGATTGCCCAGAGATAATGTTGATTTTATGTATGTTTTATATGTTTGGTTTAAGTAGCTATGTTCCTGCAATCTTGGGATATCTGAGTCCCTCTTTTTATTCTACAGGAGTCCTGTATATTCAAAAAGTCAATGAGCCACTAAGTGTAAATGCTGTATTTTTCATCGTTACAGTTCCCTCATGCCTAGAATGTTCAATATGATAACACATAATGTCCAGGGGTTAAATGAGCCAGTCAAACGTAGAAAAGCATTTCAACATTATCAGAACCTGAAAGCCTCAGTTTTGTTTTTACAAGAGACGCATTTTATTAACTCTAAACCACCCACTTTTTTGCACCGGGCATATAACAAGGCCTATTATGCCTCATTTACCAAAAAAGCTAGAGGAGTTGCAATAGTGTTCCATAATTCAGTCTCATTCACACATATTGATTCTTTCATGGACCCGGAAGGCAGAATTTTAATTCTCAAAGGTATTCTGGAGGGTAAAGCTGTTACACTGATTAATTGTTATGCTCCCAATGCCTCTAAAACGGCCTTCTTACAACTTTTATCATCCCAACTGGATAGACTATCCTCAACACACTTGATAGTTGCAGGAGACTTCAATGCGGTAGCTAATCCACTTCTGGATAGATCGGTTCAATCCCCCTTCGCACAAACTTTCCCGAGAAAACTCACTAGCCTCCTTTCTAGAACTAAAGTTATAGATATATGGAGAGCCCATAACATCGGCTGTAGGCAATATACCTTTTTTTCTCACCCTCGTCAATCCTATGCCCGCTTAGACTATATTTATTTGTCCCCAATAATTGCCTCTAACTCTACCTCCGCGGATATTATTACTTGCGGCTGGTCTGACCATCATATGGTTCAGTCCTCCTTGACTGGTTTCGGTATACCCTTCAATCCCGGCAACTGGAGACTCAACGACTCTCTTTTGGCTGAGGATTCAGATAGACAGGCCGTGACGGGAGAGTTGGAGGAATATTTTTTGTTTAACAATGAGGATAACACCTCCCCTATTCTAAGATGGGCAGCACATAAACCAGTTCTGAGAGGTATCTTTATGGCAAAAGCAGCACGGGCAAAGAAACGAAAATCACAAAGAATTCAGGCATTAACTGCCGAGCTAGACTTACTATATAAACAGCATTTTGGCACAACAACTAGAGATATTTTACATGAAATTAACCTGAAGAGAACCGAATTGAACTCTATACTAGATAACTCTCATGCTAAAGCGTTGAAGTTTTCCAAAGCAAAGTTCCTCCTACGAAGGCAATAACCCTTCTACTCAGTTTGCACGTAAATTAAACCAATACTATAAACCCCCACATGTCTATAAATTAAAAAGCCCTGGAGGCAGAGAGGAGGTACTACCTTCTAAAGTCTTAAAAATATTTGAGGACTATTATAAAAATTTGCTAGGAACCGAAATATCATCTAACATTACGGAACTTAAAGCATGGTTGGATACTTTGCAGTTGCCCTCCCTTTCACCAGATCAGCTACACACTCTTAATGCTCCGATCACCCCCATAGAAGTATTAGCTTCAATTAAGTTGCTTAAATCCTCTACTGCCCCGGGCCCGGACGGGTTTTCACCCTTATATTATAAAAAATTTGCTGACACACTATTGCACCCTCTGACCTCTATGTTTAATGCTGTTCTCCAAGGTGAAAAACTCCCCTCAGATATGCTATTGGCCAATATGACCCTGCTTCCTAAACCGGATACTGATCACTCTACCCCGGCAGGATTCAGACCTATATCTATCCTTAACAATGATATCAAACTTTTTGCTAAAATCCTGGCTTCTAGATTAGGCTCTATGGTGCAAGATCTTGTCGCTCCCACTCAAACTGGATTCATCCCAGGTAGGCAAGGCTCTGATAATGTTAGGTTAGCTGTTAACATATTACAGGACGCTGAACTTAAAAACTCTAGATTTATGATGTTGGGTTTAGACATTAGTAAGTCATTCGATTCAGTGGGTTGGCAGTATCTGACCGCTGCTTTGGAAGGCTTTGGCCTAACTGGCCCTATAATTACAGCAGTTTCAGCATTGTATGACTCCCCATCTACAGTGATCCGCATCCCTGGTGCATCATCCGCTCCTGTTCAGCTCAAACGTGGAATCCGTCAGGGTTGCCCTCTCTCCACATTGCTATTCACTCTTGCTTTAGAGCCTCTGGTGGTGGCGATCAGACGACATCCTGATATCCATGGGTATGGAATTGACAATATCAAATTGACTCTGTATGCTGACGATGCTCTCCTGTTCTTGACTAGACTTCTAACAACCATGCCCAATTTGTTCCAAATATTGGATAAGTTCGCCAAATTTTTTGGCCTTAAGGTAAATCCCGCTAAATCCACAGCCCTCCCGATCAATCTCTATCCACATACAATTAAATGGTTAGACTCTACTTACGGGTTCAAATGGAGTAAAACTAAATTTAAATACTTGGGAGTCTTTCTTACACCCAGCTATGGGGATCTGTACGGAACTAACTTCTCACATGCAGTCAATAATATTACTCAACTCCTGAAAACATGGTCCTCATTTAAGGTTTCATGGCTAGGCAGATGTGTAGCATGTAAAATGATTATTCTCCCCAAATTGTTATATTTGTTTCGCATGCTCCCAATAACTATAACTAAAAAATCCTTATCTAGCATACAATCACAAATTAATAAGTTTATTTGGGACGGCAAACCAGCTAGAATTCGAGCACAAGTCCTGTACAGACCCCCGTTACAGGGTGGTATCGGTTTACCCAGCCTATGGCATTATTACTTAGCCTCAAAGCTCAGTCAAATCTTAGATTGGGGAATAAATTCTAACCTTCCCACCTGGTATCAATTTGAATCTACCACAATCTTCCCATTTAACCTAGCTACATTAGTCACGGTTGTAACTAAAAGAGACGCATCAACTCTTGCTAGCAAGAACAGGATTGTTTCATCACTGACTAAGCTATGGATCTCGATTGCCACATCATATAAGCTTATGACCTTTCCCTCCCCCAGGATCTCCATTTTTGGTAATCCTCGCTTTATTCCGGCTTTTAGGAACCCACAGTTGTTTTCCTGGTGGAGGGATAAAGGCCGTTCAACTGCCAATAAATTTTGGATTAGAGATGTTCCAATTACATTTAATATGCTCAGATTTAGTCAAGATGCCCCCCCCAGAGGAGGTATTTCGCTTTTGTCAGATAAAACATTACTTCTCCTCCTTTTCTTCACCCCCAGAGTTTGAACCCACAATGTTTGAGTCACTCTATTTTGGATTTTCACGACAAAAAGGATTAATCTCATCTCTATATGCCCAGTTGATAGGTTGTGATAATGAGAATAAACTGATATATATGAGAGCTTGGGAGCGTGACTTAGGAACTCAATTTGAGCCATCAGATTGGTCTTATATCCGAACCGCTGTCTCCGGTGTAGTCAAATCTAATATGGTCAAGGACACGGCCCTCAAGATCTTGTTTCGCTGGTATTACACCCCGGCTAAAATTCATAAAATTTATCCCTCGGTTCCATCGACTTGTTTTAGAGGATGTGGAATGGAAGGAACGATACTGCATGTCTTTTGGAACTGCCCCAGAGCACAGCGGTTCTGGGACTCATGGAAAACCATGATCCGAGAGGTGTTTGGCTTTCCGGTTTCGCTATCCGCCTCCCAGGCCCTGCTATACACTTTTAATGATGATGTACCAGGTAGATTTAGGCCTTTATATAGATACATGCTACTAGCCGCTCAGTGGTCAATAGCCTTCAAATGGAAAACCACAGATCTAGAGTTATCACTAGTTACCCAACGTCTAGACCTAATGATGATAATGGATCGGGTTTATTTTTATAGTATTGAGAATATGACAAGATTTGATCTCATTTGGGAATCCTGGAAAACATATAGAAGTTCTTAATTTCCCTTGGACATATGTGTTCATTCATTATAGTATGATATACAGGATTGGAATTATTCAGGACTCTTGTAACCAGATACCTTATGCAGGAATGTATCTTGATAGTTCGTTCTTTCTCTTTTTTCCTGTCTCTTGTTTTATGTATGTTTTTTTTTTTTTTTAATTGTTTTTTTTTTTTTAGTTTTATGTATGTGTTAGAGGGAGCATTATGGTCTTGCATCAAGAACAGATAGGACGGACTGACCCCTGGGATCTCAGAGGGAGGTACCAGGTACCCCATTTCCCAGGCCGGACGGCCCAACTATCTATGTTATGTCCTTCAGATGCTCCCCCATATTTTCTTGATGTATGTTAATACCCTATGTTTTAATTGTTCTGCTTTCAAAAGCTTTGTATATTTGTTGATCTGCTCAATAAAGCTTTTTAATACAAAAAAAAAAAGAAGAGAAGAGAAGAAGGTTAGTGTTATGCATCAAGAGTGAAAGGTTAGAATTGGAGTAGATATTTGCGTTAATTGCCGGCAATTAACGCAAATCGCCAAACGCAAACACATAGCCTGCACAATTTTCAGGCGATTTCCCGGCGATCGCGTTTCAGTGCTATAGAAACGCTAAACGCAATTGTGAAAAAAATTGGCAAGTGTGCATGGTGATTTTTTTTCGCGTTAAATGCAAAAAATCACCATAGCAAAACACTAGCAAAAGCAATACCATTTTGTGATCAGCAAGTGTGAACGGGTCCTGAATGCGATTTACCTTCATTAGTGCCAGCACCATGGGCGTCCGCAGAAAATTTTCCAGGGGGGGCAAAAAGTGTGAAGCGAAAAGCGGGGCGGCGCGTGTAGCGCGCCGCGCCGCAAATGTGGGCTGGTACGCACGCCAAAAAATGGAAAATGGGTGTGGTCATGAACCAGAATGTGGGTGTGGTCGTGGGTGGAGACAAGTTTACATGAACTAAGCAATGGTGGGACATTAGATTAGGACAGTGGTGGCGAACCTTTTGGAGGTCGAGTGTCCAAACTGCAAAGTCACTTTACTATCACAAAGTGCCAACAGCCATTTAAACTAAATACAAACGTTTTAACTCATACATGAACATTATGGAAAATTAAGTTGAAATAAACTGTGAAGATAAACAATTTCATCCATCGTACTCCTGAAAAAATTATTCATTTTTTTTAGAACCTCCCAGTTTCATTTTCTGTTTTAAAAAGCGGAAAAAGTAGGTTCAATGCTATTGTCTTATATGATGATGATTCAGATTTTTCCATAGTCTCGCAGTTAGCAATCATGTGACCCCCAACAAGACAAATTCAGCAATCATGAGGCCCCCCCATCAAGACAAATTCAGCAATCATGAGGCCCCCAACATGACCAACTCAGCAATCATGAGGCCCCCAACAAGACAAATTCAGCAATCATGAGGCCCCCAACAAGACAAATTCAGCAATCATGAGGCCCCCAACAAGACAAATTCAGCAATCTTGAGGCCCCCAACAAATCATGAGGCCCCCAACAAGACAAAGTCAGTAACCATGAGGCCCGCAACAAGACAAATTCAGCAGTCATGAGGCACATAAATAGACAGCTTTTCACATAAATAGGCAGAATGCCCCCTTAATATGTAGACACCTCTCACCTGGCAGCAGTTCCCCAAAATACACTCAATCTGACAGCAGTGGTTCCCCAAAAATAGGTAGCCCCAGGTCTATAGGTGTCCCCAGAATAGGTGGCCAGCGGTATAGATGTCCCCAGAACTGGTAGCCAGGGGTAGAGATGTCCCCAGAACAGGTAGCCAGGGGTATATGTGCCCAGTATATGTAGGCAGGGGTATATGTGCCCAGTATATGTAGGCAGGGGTATATGTGCCCAGTATATGTAGGCAGGGGTATATGTCCCCAGTATATGTAGGCAGGGGTATATGTCCCAGTATATGTAGGCAGGGGTATATGTCCCAGTATATGTAGGCAGGGGTATATGTCCCAGTATATGTAGGCAGGGGTATATGTCCCAGTATATGTAGCCAGGGGGATATGTCCCAGTATATGTAGCCAGGGGGTATATGTCCCAGTATATGTAGGCAGGGGGTATATGTCTCAGTATATGTAGGCAGGGGGTATATGTCCCAGTATATGTAGCCAGGGGGATATGTCCCAGTATATGTAGGCAGGGGTATATGTCCCCGGAAAAAGTAGCCAGGGGGATAGGTCCCAGTATATGTAGGCAGGGGTATATGTCCCAGTATATGTAGGCAGGGGTATATGTCCCAGTATATGTAGCCAGGGGGATATGTCCCAGTATATGAAGCCAGGGGGATATGTCCCAGTATATGTAGGCAGGGGGTATATGTCCCAGTATATGTAGGCAGGGGGTATATGTCCCAGTATATGTAGCCAGGGGGATATGTCCCAGTATATGTAGGCAGGGGTATATGTCCCCAGAAAAAGTAGCCAGGGGGATATGTCCCAGTATATGTAGGCAGGGGTATATGTCCCAGTATATGTAGCCAGGGGGATATGTCCCAGTATATGTAGGCAGGGGTATATGTCCCCAGAAAAAGTAGCCAGGGGGATATGTCCCAGTATATGTAGGCAGGGGTATATGTCCCAGTATATGTAGGCAGGGGGTATATGTCCCAGTATATGTAGGCAGGGGGTATATGTCCCAGTATATGTAGGCAGGAGGTATATGTCCCAGTATATGTAGGCAGGGGGTATATGTCCCAGTATATGTAGGCAGGGGGTATATGTCCCAGTATATGTAGGCAGGGGGTATATGTCCCAGTATATGTAGGCAGGGGGTATATGTCCCAGTATATGTAGGCACGGGGTATATGTCCCAGTATATGTAGCCAGGGGGTACATGTCCCAGTATATGTAGCCAGGGGGTATATGTCCCAGTATATGTAGGCAGGGGGTATATGTCCCAGTATATGTAGGCAGGGGGTATATGTCCCAGTATATGTAGCCAGGGGGTATATGTCCCAGTATATGTAGCCAGGGGGTATATGTCCCAGTATATGTAGCAAGGGGTATATGTCCCAGTATATGTAGGCAGGGGGTATATGTCCCAGTATATGTAGGAAGGGGGTATATGTCCCAGTATATGTAGGCAGGGGGTATATGTCCCAGTATATGTAGGCAGGGGGTATATGTCCCAGTATATGTAGGCAGGGGGTATATGTCCCAGTATATGTAGGCAGGGGTATATGTCCCCAGAAAAGGTGGCCATGTGTGCCCCAGCAGGAGGGGAGCAGCGCAGAGAAGAGGGAGAGCTATGGGCACTCACCTTAGGGGGCTCTCCCTCCCTCTCTCGCTCTCCCCTCCGGAGTCCGGAATGAAGTGTGCAGCGGCTGGCAGCGGGCGGAACTTACCTCCTCACGTCGCACGCGCTGGATGGATTAGCCGCTACTCTGGTCTGATCCAGACCAGAGTGCGGCACCAGAACTTCTGGCGCAGGAGCGAGACGAGGTAAGTTCCACCCGCTGCCCAGCCGCTGCACACTTCATTCCGGAGGGGACAGCGAGGGAGAGAGAGCCCCCTAAGGTGAGGGAAGGGGGGGGGAGACGTCCGCCCTTCCCCACTGTGCCCATAGCTCTCTCTCTTCTCTGCGCTGTTCCTCTCCTTCTGACTGCATGGGCACGCGGCCAGGGGGGGCAGCGGGCGGCCAGGCTCGGGCAGATGCCCGGTTTTGCCATATGTGCGGACGCCCATGGCCAGCACAACTGCTCCTTGTTATCATTATAGATGGTTGAAATTGAAAAAAAAAAAAAAAAAAAAAAAGGGGGGGGGGGGGGGGGGGATTCTGGGTTTTCAGGCACATTTCTGTTTTCAGGATTAACTTTCCTTTTTTCCTAAAAACCTGTGGCATAGACTTTCCTTTTTAACTGTGAAGGCCCCCAAACATTCTCCGAATTCCCAGCCTTCATGGGGACAAATGGTCAACAATGCTTGGGAGGGGGAACCCCACACTGTCTGTTTCTTCAACGCCTGTTTACATCTGTACTGCCAGTCTGCCATTTAAAAAAAAAAGGGTTTTGCCAAGTGAGGGGAAATTGGGAAAAATTCTATCATTGATTGAAATATGGTGAAGCTAATGAGGCAAAAAAACTGCTGTAATATGACATGACTCTATTAAAAAAAATATTTCTGGAACACATTGGAAAAAAGTTGCATGCAAGAAGCAGGGCTGTGGAGTCGGAGTCGGGGACGGGGAGTCGGAGTCGGGGCAATTTTGGGTGCCTGGAGTCGGAGTCGGGAAAAAATGCACTGACTCCGACTCCGACTCCTAATGAATTTAAACTCTAATTAAAATAGAAAATATGCTAAAATGTTCTATTTTTTAGATAATAGTCATCATAAATAATTTATACATACAGTATTAGCTGTGCTTAGTCCACAAAAATGAAATAAACCAATCAAAATGAGTTACTTGTGCTGCTTCAATAAAGCAGTCCCCGTATTTTTAAAGTCAGATATACACATCTGATTGTGACTGTATATATGATGTGTACACAGGAATCTCTTATATATAGTAAATAACATCTATACTGTAAGTATAAAGCCTGATGTGTAGCCGTGTCACTAATAGAGATGGTCAATGAGATGGAAATAATTCTGCGTTGATTCTGATTTATGCAAATGTACGTACTCTCTTTGCTCATGAAATAAAATAATTTGATATGTTGTTAAAATTTGGTTTGGTGACTACAAATTAAATGGTACCTGAGGGGATGAAAAGAAAAGTTTTATACATACCTGGGGCTTCTTCCAGCCCCCTCCAGACTAATCAGTCCCTCGTTGTCCACCTCCACCACCTGGATCTTCTGCTATGAGGCCTGGTAATTCAGCCAGTCAGCGCAGTCCGGCCGCATGCCGCTTCCACAGCCAGGAGCGTTCTGCACCTGCGCAGTAGTGCTGCACAGGTGTAGTACGCTCCCAGCGGCAGAGTGTGTGCATGCGCACTACGCCAGACTGGCTCATGACAAGACAAATAACATTTATATCGCGCTTTTCTCCTGGCGGACTCAAAGCGCCAGAGCTGCAGCCACTAGGACATGCTCTATAGGCAGTCGCAGTGTTAGGGAGACTTGCCTAAGGTCTCCTACTGAATAGGTGCTGGCTTACTGAACAGGTAGAGCCGAGATTCAAACCCTGGTCTCCTGCGTCAGAGGCACAGCCCTTAACCATTACACCATCCAGCCACTCAAGTACCTGGACTCATAGCAGAAGATCCAGGTGGCGGAGGAGGACAGCTAGGGACTGATTAGCCTGAAGGGCGCTGGAGGAAGCCCCAGGTATGTATAAAACTTTAATTTCATCGGTCTCAGGTTTACTTTGGTACACAGTAGTACTATATTCTACATATGCACTCCCCACAGAGCTGCAGGGAATCCACTGAGAATGTTGTGCCCATTGAACACAGAGGTGTTGTCTATCACCCATAAACCTGGTTCAGATTGTGCATGAAGAATGTGTAATAGAGGAAGAATCTCCTTATTCCCCTGCAGAGTACCTGCACATCACTCTTACATGTACTTACAGCTACATTGCCTAGGGCCTGATAGATGTTCTATTTTACGGTCTGTACCTTTTACAAGTACTCTTACCAAGGAATAGGTTTAGTCTATGACTAAAGGGAATAAGTATGGCAGTCTCCATATCCTTCTCACTTCAGTTGTCTTTTAAAATTCCTAAGCATTGGCAGTTAAGAGACGAATTTCATGTTACATACTTTCAATCAACAAGTTTGTAATATGCAAATTAGAGGAGTCGGAGTCGAGGAGTCAGAGTCGGTGGAATCCTAAACTGAGGAGTCGGTGGATTTTTGTACCGACTGGCCCTGGCAAGAAGTCCCAAAAGCTTTGCTAACTGCAATAGCCTTACAAGCCACCATACTCTTCCTTCCCTACTATCATAGCCACATTCAAAGCCTGAGGAACTGTTATTAAATACCCTCCTAACCTCCTTGACTCCTCTATGCCTAGAATCCCAATTTTAGTTTTGTCGTTAATGATTCCTCAGCTAGATCTTTCCATTTAGGTTAAAGAAGGCATTTCCAAGTTTAATGATATATGGATGGAAGGAAATTTGGAACCATTTGATACACTAATCGATATTCTCACTTCCTTGTTCTCAAATGTTTGCATATCTAAGAATCCAACATTTAGGTTTTTCAAAAGGATTTAGGGCCCATTCACACTTGAGTGCTTTCGGCAAAATGCTCAAGCGCTAGCGTTTTAAAGTGCTAGTGCCATAATACCTTATGGGCCCGTTACTTCTCACCTGGGCAATTTTGTATCCTGCACCATTCTCAGGCGATTTTCTGGCGATCGTGTTTAGGGCTATAGAAGCGCTAATCGCAATCGCGAAAAACGTGAATGGCAATTTTTTGGCGTAAATCACCAAAGCAAAATGCTAGCAAAGTTACTACAGTTACTAAGCTTCCCTAGCATAAACGTACATATTTAACCACCCTAGCGGTATTGAAGGTTATACACGTCAATACAAAACACGCTGTGTACAGTATAAACATGCATACACATCAATACTCTCCTGCACTGTGTACTAGACCCTTGCTTGACACATTCTGGCAAGTTACAGGAAAAAAAAAAGTTTATGAAAATTAGCTGGATCACTTTTTGCACAGAAAATCCTGGGGAAATTAAATGCCAGGGAGGTTAAATAGTAAATCACCATATAAGGGTGCCATTTCCCTATGGTATATCATCTCCTACCTAACTATAAGAATGCATAGTTTAAATACAGAGAGGTATGGGTCAGTGGGCCACAGATTTGAGTCTTAAGGTGGCTATACACTTGTCGATTTGCCATCAGAATCGACCAACAGATAGATCCCTCTCTGATCGAATCTGATCAGAGAGGGATCGTATGGCCACCTTACTGCAAACAGATTGTGAACCGATTTCAGCCTGAAACCGACCGTTCACAATCGGTGGTGGTGGTAGTGCTGCCGCCGCTCCCCCCTCCCCCCCGCATACATTACCTGTTCCGCCGGCGCGAGTCTCCGCTGTCACCGCTGTCTTCTCCGCTCTGGTCTGGTCTCCGGCATGCTTCACTTCTTCCTGCCCGGCAGGAAGTTTAAAGTGCCCTCTACTGTTTAAACTTTCTGCCGGGCAGGAAGAAGTGAAGTATGCTGGAGACCAGACCAGACCAGAGCGGAGAAGACAGCGATGACAGTGGGACTCGCGCCGGCGGAACAGGTAATGTATTGCCGCTGTATTGCGTCGGTCGTCGGGTATTCGAACGCCGCTATCGACGCACTCCCGACCCGAGAAAAATCTTCCGCACGGATGGATCGACAGGAGTCGACGGGAACGATGGATTTCGGAAGGAAATCCATCGTTCTGTCAGCGGTGTGCGCGGCGATTTTACAGCCGTTTTGATCACTGTGATTGAAGCGGCTGTATATCGGCGGGAAAATTGTTAGGTGTATGGGCCCCTTTAATCTCAATAGCAAGGACATGATAAATGCATCTGAATTAATTATAAAATGCTCAAGAAGCTATTCCCATTGGGAACAACATCAAAAAGTCCTGACTAGAAAGTACAAGTAGATCCATAAATCTTTGGACAGAGACAATTTTTTTCTAATTTTGGCTCTGTACATTACCACACAGAATTTTAAATGAAACAACTCAGATGCAGTTGAAGTACAGACTTTCAGCTTTAATACAGTAGGGTGAACCAAATGATTACATAAAAATGTGAGGCAACTAAAGCATTTTTAACAGGGATGAGCAGAAACTACGCCAGTGCGAATTTACGCATCGTAGTTCGCATCTACGCATCGTAGTTGATAGGCGAAGTTTCAAAACTACGCATACGAATTTACGCGTAGCGAAGTACCGCTATGCGTATCTTACGCCCACTATGCGTAGTTAACATGTGTATTGCGTAGTGAACTACGAATGCGTTACTCGCGTCTAATTTTCCGCATGCGATTGTATGCATGCAAATTTACGCATTGGAAAGGGGAATGTACGCATAGAAGGGTTCCCAGTATATGCATTTATAAAGAAATTAATGCATACATTTTTTTGAATACGGGCATAAGTATTCGCATACACTATGCTTCGCACTACGCGTAATTGCGTATTTTAACGCGTATTCTACGAAATGCATACGAAGCGAATATTTGTTTTCGAAGCTGTATTTTGGCGAAGCGTAATTGCGTAAAACAACGCGTATTTCCAGCGTAGCGAAGTTGGCTGACTACGACCATCCCTGATTTTTAACACAATCCTTTCACTTCAAGGGCTCAAAAACAATCGGACAGTTGACTCAAAGGCTATTTTATGGGCAGGTGTGGGCAAACCCTTTGTTATGTCTTTATCAGTTAAGCAGATAAAAGGCCTGGATTTAATTTGAGGTGTGGTGCTTGCATAGTTTCTTGATATGTTTAAAGGTTTTATCAACAATAGGTTTCTGATGTCTCCATTGGGTATCTACCCAGTGATTGCAAATCAGTCTCTACATGTGTAGATGAGGCGGCGATCCGGCGGCTCGATTAGCCGCCGGATCGCCTCTTCCGCGTCCCCGCCGCGTCCCCGCTCGCCGCGCTTGCGCCGGAATCAGTACCCGCTCGATTCCCGCTCGTCCCCGCACCACGCCGCTTATCTTCCGCTCGATACCCTGCCATTGTCCCCACGCGGGGAGCGAGCAGGGAATCGGCGGTGGGGAGATCGGTCCTGTCGGATCTTATCAATCGAGCCGCATCAGCGGCATTGATAAGGAACATTGCGGCCGCATCTATGTAGGCTAAAGAGGAACTGAACTCAGAAGTTGAAAACTGAGCATAGCAATCTACTTTTATATTTGCAGGCAAGAACAGTACAATAAATGTACAACAATATGTGAATAAACTGTATTATATATAATAATTCAATAAACCACACCCCCCCTGACTCAGCTGCCGCTGCAAGTCACGTGGTGACTGCCCGACAAGCTCCCAAAGATCACTGGGAAACCTTTCTGCTTATCTAAAATCCGCCTACCAAGTCATTACTGTGCGTCATCAGGAGGCGCCTTCTGTGCAGAGAAATCCTGACAAGACAGCTACAGCTCAGATAGCTAGGGAGGTGAGAAGCCAGCAGGGAGAGAAGGGAGAGAGGCAATTATCCAAGGTGGGAACGAGGAGGAACATCACACACTGGAGGAAGCGAGAGAGGCACAGCCAGGGTCGGTGTTGTGTCTGATTACGCTGCCTGAGGATTTGCGCTGCCCTGCATGCGCAGTAGGAGACTGTGCGGCCACATTTCCTATAGAATGATGCTGCTGGAGGTAAAATACTAAATATCTCCGCTCCCACACCTCTTACACTCCCCAAATTTTCAGGGTAGGGAGGGGACCCCCCGAACGACCTCTATGTTAAATTGCAGCCCCCGAGACCCACTGGTTCCCGAGATAGATTTCTCTAATCTATCTTCTGAACCAGCGTGTCTCGGGGGATGCAATTTGCCATAGAGGTCGTTCGGGGGGTCCCCTCCCTGGAAGCAAGAGATTTGGGCGCATGAGACAAGTGGACAAAAAGGGCGCCCCATTCACTCCCATTATAAATATCGTTTAATGGGCGCCGAACAGGGAAAAAAAGGCGCCGGAGATTATTAACGTTTTACAAACGGCGCCCGGAGATTTTTAAGGTTTTATAACTGTGCTTGTGATGATTTAACGTTACAAAATGAGCCCGTGACGAATAACGTTTATAAAGATACTAAATCACTATTTGTAAAACATTTCTAAAACATTATTATCCACCCCAAAAAATTATTTACATTTTTTTATTTACATTTTTTATTTATTAATGTTTGTAAAACATTATTATCCATTGGGGCAGTCTTAGATTTAGGCACCACCAGGGGGGTCTTAGGTTTAGGCACCACCAGGGGGGGTCTTAGGTTTAGGCACCACCAGGGGGGTCTTAGGATTAGGCACCACCAGGGGGGTCTTAGGTTTAGGCACCCCCAGGGGGTCTAGGGGTTAGGGATAGGTACAGGGAGGGCTTTGGGGTGGTTAGTTTTAGGCACCACCAGGAGGGTCTTAGGTTTAGGCACCACCAGGGGGGGTCTTAGGTTTAGACACCACCAGGGGGGGTCTTAGGTTTAGGCACCACCAGGGGGGTCTTAGGTTTAGGCACCACCAGGGGGGTCTTAGGTTTAGACACCACCATGGGGGTCTTAGGTTTAGGCACCACCAGGGGGGTCTTAGGTTTAGGCACCACCAGGGGGGCTAGGGATAGGTACAGGGAGGCTTTTTATCAAACGTAATTATAAGTTTCAGTTTAGAAACAGGGAAGATGAACGTTTTAAGAATTGCCGATTTCATACACATTATTTAATGATTTATAAATCCTTAAAACACTATTTGTAAACGAAATTCTACACAATATTTTTATAAACAATAATACTTATGGTTTACACCACGCGTCCTTTTTTCCCGACGCCCTTTTTTGATGTACGCCCCCTCCCTACCCTGAAAATTTAGGGAGTGTAAGAGGTGTGGGAGCAGAGATATTTCGTATTTTATCTCCAGCAGCATCATTAACTTCACACTGAGCATGGGTGTTACTCAATGTGGAAGGGAGCTTCCGGGCAGCGCAATCAGACATTACACCGGTTCCTGAGGTGGGAGGAGAGCAAGGGCACATGGGCTATCGCCTCTCCTTATCGTGCACACGTGCAGAGTTGCCAGAACAGCTGAGCTGTGTACCGTGTGTGGGCACTTTCTTCCTCCTCGTCTCTGCTGGTAGAATGCCCCTCCTCTCTGTCTCTACACTGAGGGCAGGAGTTCAGCAGAGAGGACTCCGGCAGGGAGATTCAAAGAAGACATCAGGACAGATGCATTACTATACTGGGTGGGCTGCTGGGCATCAAGGGCAGTGGCGAATCTACCCGGTAGCAGCAGTATTGCTGAAATCATTGAAGCAAGTCTAAATAAATAGAGGCTCTCTCATGCTTGCTGGCAGTGCATGCATCATGCTCTCAGTCGAATCGATATACAGAGGCGCCAGTAGGATAAAAGATACTAAAAGGCTTAAAATATCTGGGTGGTGGTGGTGGACCGACCAACCCAAAAACAGACACGATGCTGTCAGTTACAGTCATCGAGAATTTATTCACATACTCCAAAATACACTGCGACGCGTTTCACGGGCATAGAAACCCGCTTCTTCAGGCATTAAACAATAGGAGTATCTCACTAGAAAAATGACAGAGACATAAACCATATCAGGGAACTGTAAAATGTATGTTATACACAAGTAAATGCAGAATTATATTTGTATTAGGGGGAGAGGGTGAAATGGTAGTGAAAGGGGTTACTAAAATGCATAATAGGTTGTGCTATGTATGGGAGGTGGGTGGGGGGGGGGGGGGGGAAGGAACTCATGGTGGTCAGGAAATTTTATGGGACATGGTAGGGAGTAATTTCAAGACGGGGTGGGTAGGATGGGAGGAGGGGACGAAAAATGCAGCAAGAGTGACAATGTATTGCTGTGGGGACTGGGGAACAAGAGAAGTGTATGGTTATAAACAAAGGTTCAGTATTTCTTGATTAGGTATAGCGCAAGTAGGAATAAATAACTTACCAGCTCAATGTCCTGATAGGGCTTGGCACCTCTGTGCTCGTAAGCCCGCTCAGGACCTTTAAATAGATGAATGTATGTGTAGGGAATGATTCGGGGTCCACTGTCCCAGGCTGCATGAGGTCTAGAGATGTAGCGAATGGTTCGCCGGCGAACGGTTCCAGGCAAACTTTGGGGGTTCGCGTTCACCTGGACCATGCAAACTTTTGGTGAAGTTCAATTCGCCCCATAATGCACTATGAGGGTCAACTTTGACCCTCTGCATCACAGTCAGCAGGCACATTGTAGCCATTCAGGCTACACTAAGCCCTGGAGCCCCACCCCCCCTTATATAAGGCAGGTTCGCTGGCCATGACACTCACTCGTGTGCCTGCTGCAAATAGACAGACTAGGGAGAGCTGCTGCAGAATTTTTCTCCTAGGGAAAGATTAGTTAGGCTTTTGGCTTGCTCCTGGCTGATTGTTATTGCTAAAATAGCACCCCCCAACAGCTCTTTTGAGAGCTAGTGTTTTCCTGATGTGTTTTTTTTGTGTGTGTGTTGCTCACTGACACTGACATACAGCCCTATCTGTTGCAGCTGGACCTTGGTAATTTTTATTACTGTGCCAGCCAGCCCCTGCCTAACTACCTATACTGGGACACCTACCTATGCCTACCTAACTACTGGGGCACCTACTTACCTATACGGGGACACCTGCCTACCTACCTATACTAGGGGACCTACCTATGCCTACCTACCTATGCTGGGTCTCCTACCTATGCCTAGCTAACTACTGAGGCACCTACCTATGCCTACCTACCTATACTGGGACTCCTACCTATGCCTACCTACCTATACTGGGACTCCTACCTATGCCTACCTACCTATACTGGGTCTCCTACCTATGCCTAGCTAACTACTGAGGCACCTACCTATGTCTACCTACCTATACTGGGACTCCTACCTATGCCTAGCTAACTACTGGGGCACCTACATATGCCTACCTACCTATACTGGTTCTCCTACCTATGCCTAGCTAACTACTGGGACACCTACCTATGCCTACCTACCTATACTGGGTCTCCTACCTATGCCTAGCTAACTACTGGGACACCTACCTATGCCTACCTACCTATACTGGTTCTCCTACCTATGCCTAGCTAACTACTGGGACACCTACCTATGCCTACCTACCTATACTGGTTCTCCTGCCTATGCCTAGCTAACTACTGAGGCACCTACCTATGCCTACCTACCTATACTGGGACTCCTACCTATGCCTACCTACCTATACTGGGACTCCTACCTATGCCTACCTACCTATACTGGGTCTCCTACCTATGCCTAGCTAACTACTGAGGCACCTACCTATGTCTACCTACCTATACTGGGACTCCTATCTATGCCTAGCTAACTACTGGGGCACCTACCTATGCCTACCTACCTATACTGGTTCTCCTACCTATGCCTAGCTAACTACTGGGACACCTACCTATGCCTACCTACCTATACTGGGTCTCCTACCTATGCCTAGCTAACTACTGGGACACCTACCTATGCCTACCTACCTATACTGGTTCTCCTACCTATGCCTAGCTAACTACTGGGACACCTACCTATGCCTACCTACCTATACTGGTTCTCCTGCCTATGCCTAGCTAACTACTGGGACACCTACCTATGCCTACCTACCTATACTGGGACTCCTACCTATGCCTACCTACCTATACTGGGGCTCCTACCTATGCCTACCTACCTATACTGGGACTCCTACCTATGCCTACCTACATACAAGAAGATAATAAGGTCGTTGCTTCATTGTGGACAGACCAAATTGATCAGCTGGACAGTCACTGTTGTTCTATCATTGAGCTACTACAGCCCGGCGACCATATGGGCTTGAAAACCGCCACGGCCTACACTCGCACCAGTCCAGCACGGCCGTCACTACGCAAACAGCTGTTTGCGGTGCGTTACACAGTGAGTTTAGTGTGTCAGTGTGAAGCAGAACTCTAATTACTGTACACTCCCTGATTGATGTATACACATGCAAGATGTTTGAAAGCACTCTAGGCCTGCAATTTAGCATTCAGTATGATTTCTGCCCTTAAAACGGTGCGTTGCTTCACATCCAGATTTTTCCCTGGGACTTTGGGCATCAGTGGCGTAGCTAAGGAGCTGTGGGCCCCGATGCAAGTTTTACAATGGGGCCCCCCATGCACACTATACATAACAATTGATACGGCGCACCACAACCTGCCAATGGCAACTACAGTGTCAGAGGTGCAAGAAGGGGATGGGAAACAGTTTGTAAATGATTACCACTATTCAAAGTATCTGTAGAAGTGATTATTATGAGCACAGGACCAATACAGAGCAAATACTGTAGTTGAGGAAGGGCCCTTTGGGGCCCCTCTGGCCTAAGGGCCCCGATGCGGTCGCAACCTCTGCAACCCCTATAGCTACGCCCCTGTTGGGCATGTATCCCACTCCGCCATGCCCCCCTCCAGGTGTTAGACCCCTTGAAACATCTTTTCCATCACTTTTGTGGCCAGCATAATTTTTTCTATTTTTAAAAGTTCGCATCCCCATTGAAGTCTATTGCGGTTCGCAAACTTTTCCGCGAACCGAACCTTCCGCGAAGGTTCGCGAACAGGGTTCGCGAACCGAAAATCGGAGGTTCGCGACATCTCTAATGAGGTCCCGGGACTCTGGTCACTTTATCCTCATGAACTGGCAGCGGCGTCTATAGACGCAGCCCCACTCCAGCCTCCTTCTTCCAGTGTCTGTTCCGACACCGGCAGGCGAGCAGGGCTACGGCAAGATGGCTGCCGAAGCCCTGTACTGGAGACTATTTGTGTCTCCAGTACAGGGCTTCGGGCGCCATCTTGCCGTAGCCCTGTCAGCGCGGGAGACGAGCAGGAGGAAGGTGGTCCCGGGAGCAGCGCGCTAGAGGCCGGAGACTTCTGCCAGGTGAGTAAATGCTTTCTTTTCCAGGTGAAATTTGCTCCCATTACGTTTGTTTTCTGGTGAAATGTTTGCCCGCATTGCGTTTGTTTTCTGGTGAAATGTTTGCCCGCATTGCGTTTCTTTTCTGGTGAAATGTTTGCCCGCATTGCGTTTCTTTTTTGGTGAAATGTTTGCCCGCACTACGTTTCTTTTCTGGTGAAATGTTTGCCCGCATTGCGTTTCTTTTCTGGTGAAATGTTTGCCCGCATTGCGTTTCTTTTCTGGTGAAATGTTTGCCCGCATTGCGTTTCTTTTCTGGGGAAATGTTTGCCCGCATTGCGTTTCTTTTCTGGAGAAATGTTTGCCCGCATTGCGTTTCTTTTCTGGTGAAATGTTTGCCCGCATTGCGTTTCTTTTCTGGTGAAATGTTTGCCCGCATTGCATTTACTTTCTGGGGAAATGTTTGCCCGCATTGCGTTTCTTTTCTGGTGAAATGTTTGCCCGCATTGTGTTTATTTTCTGGTAAAATGTTTGCCCGCATTGCGTTTCTTTTCGGGGGAAATGTTTGCCCGCATTGCGTTTCTTTTTGGGGGAAATGTTTGCCCGCATTGCGTTAATTTTCTGGTTAAATGCTTGCCCGCATTGCGTTTATTTTCTGGTGAAATGTTTGCCCGCATTGCGTTTCTTTTCTGGGGAAATGTTTGCCCGCATTGCGTTTCTTTTCTGGGGAAATGTTTGCCCGCATTGCGTTAATTTTCTGGTGAAATGTTTGCCCGCATTGCGTTTCTTTTCTGGGGAAATGTTTGCTCGCATTGCGTTTCTTTTCTGGGGAAATGTTTGCCCGCATTGCGTTTCTTTTCTGGGGAAATGTTTGCCCGCATTGCATTTCTTTTCTGAGGAAATGTTTGCTCGCATTGCGTTTCTTTTCTGGTGAAATGTTTGCCCGCATTGCGTTTCTTTTCTGGGGAAATGTTTGCCCGTATTGCGTTTCTTTTCTGGGGAAATGCTTGCCCGCATTGCGTTTCTTTTCTGATGAAATGTTTGCCCGCATTGCGTTTATTTTCTGGTGAAATGTTTGCCCGCATTGCGTTTATTTTCTGGGGAAATGTTTGCCCGCATTGCGTTTCTTTTCTGGGGAAATGTTTGCCCGCATTGCGTTTCTTTTCTGGGAAAATGTTTGCCCGCATTGCGTTTCTTTTCTGGGGAAATGTTTGCCCGCATTGCGTTTCTTTTCTGGGGAAATGTTTGCTCGCATTGCGTTTCTTTTCTGGGGAAATGTTTGCCTGCATTGCGTTTATTTTCTGGTGAAATGTTTGCCCGCATTGCGTTTATTTTGTACTGACATGTTTGCCCGCATTGCGTTTTATTTTGTACTGTGATGTTGCCCGCATTGCATTTATTTTATACTGACATGTTGCCCGCATTGCGTTTTATTTTGTGCTGACATGTTGCCCATTGCATTTATTTTCTGGTGTCCAGGGTAACTGTTACTGCATTTATTATGTAATGGTCATAGATGGCTATGTTTGCTGCTTTGTGGTTACGGTATACTATTAGCATCACACAGTTTCTGCACACCCATGATGCAAAGTCTCGTTTGACCACATCATGGTGTAAACACTGCTTTCTTATGCCTCGCTGTTACATCATTACGTTAGGTCCACCCATACAATGTCATGGCCACGCCCATTTGGAGACTGGAGAGGGGCGTAACTAGGGATGCTCAAATAACGACTTTGGATGAAATCCAAATAGGTGTTCGGATTTCAGCAGGTTAATTAAAACACCTGGGTGAGGGGGGGTTAATCTTACCCATCGGCGTCTTCTTAGTTCCGTCCCTCAGCGCCTCCCACGATGCGTTCCAATCCGCCATCACGTTATTACAAACACTTCCTTCTTCCGGGTTGCAGAAGGAAGTGTATTGTCATGTGACGGCGGATTAGAACACCTCGTGGGAGGCGCCGAGGGACGGAACTAAGAAGACGCCGCCCACCCACAGGTGTTTTAATTAACCTGATGAAATCCGAATAATACCTATTTGAATTTCATCCGAAGTTGTTATTTGAGCATGCCTGGGCATAACTAGAGATCACTGGGCCCCACCTGCGAAACTTTGGATGATGCCCCCTCCCCCTCTGCTTTCAGTTTTGCTTTCAGCACAAGTAAACTGAGAACCAATATTAATCTATTGGCTAGTGCACACTTGAATGTGTAGGGAGAGGGGAGCCTCTGGTAATGGGTGCAGCAGGGATGCAGAGCTGGGAACTCAGGTGTACAGAGATCTCTCCACCAGAGCCCTTGCGAGATAGAAGAATCCAGCAGGGGGAGGAGCCTCTGGTAATGGGTGCAGCAGGGATGCAGAGCTGGGAACTCAGGTGTACAGAGATCTCTCCACCAGAGCCCTTGCGAGATAGAAGAATCCAGCAGGGGGAGGAGCCTCTGGTAATGGGTGCAGCAGGGATGCAGAGCTGGGAACTCAGGTGTACAGAGATCTCTTCACCAGAGCCCTTGCGAGATAGAAGAATCCAGCAGGGGGAGGAGCCTCTGGTAATGGGTGCAGCAGGGATGCAGAGCTGGGAACTCAGGTGCACAGAGATCTCTCCACCAGAGTCCCTGAGAGATAGAAGAATCCAGCAGGGGGAGGAGCCTCTGGTAATGGGTGCAGCAGGGATGCAGAGCTGGGAACTCAGGTGCACAGAGATCTCTCCACCAGAGTCCCTGAGAGATAGAAGAATCCAGCAGGGGGAGGAGCCTCTGGTAATGGGTGCAGCAGGGATGCAGAGCTGGGAACTCAGGTGCACAGAGATCTCTCCACCAGAGTCCCTGAGAGATAGAAGAATCCAGCAGGGGGAGGAGCCTCTGGTAATGGGTGCAGCAGGGATGCAGAGCTGGGAACTCAGGTGCACAGAGATCTCTCCACCAGAGTCCCTGAGAGATAGAAGAATCCAGCAGGGGGAGGAGCCTCTGGTAATGGGTGCAGCAGGGATGCAGAGCTGGGAACTCAGGTGCACAGAGATCTCACCACCAGAGTCCCTGAGAGATAGAAGAATCCAGCAGGGGGAGGAGCCTCTGGTAATGGGTGCAGCAGGTGTGCAGAGCTGGGAACTGAGGTGCACAGAGATCTCACCACCAGAGCCCCTGAGAGATAGAAGAATCCAGGAGGGCGGGGGGGGGGGGTGCCTCTGGTAATAGGTGCAGCAGGTGTGCAGAGCTGGGAACTCAGGTGCACAGAGATCTCACCACCAGAGCCCCTGAGAGATAGAAGAATTCAGGAGGGGGGGGGTCCCTCTGGTAATGGGTGCAGCAGGTGTGCAGAGCTGGGAACTGAGGTGCACAGAGATCTCACCACCAGAGCCCCTGAGAGATAGAAGAATCCAGGAGGGGGGGGGGGGTGCCTCTGGTAATGGGTGCAGCAGGTGTGCAGAGCTGGGAACTCAGGTGCACAGAGATCTCACCACCAGAGCCCATGAGAGATAGAAGAATCCAGGAGGAGGAGGAGCCTCTGGTAATGGGTGCAGCAGGTGGGCAGAGCTGGGATGATCCTCATACACTAAGAGAGGGTTGGCGCTTCATGGTGTAAAAAAGATATTCACTGTTCATGCTTCACTCTTTATAAAACTGACCAAATGTCCACTAAAACAAATGACAGGCATGCATATGCTTCACTGATATTACTTCACTCTTGCTAATTTCAGGAAAAACGATTTTTCCAAACAGCAACCCTTTTAGATCGACCCTTCTCGTTATCAGTTCACGTACACACTAAGAGAGGTTTGGCGCTTCACAGTGTAAAAAGGACTGAACAAGTTTTTCCCAGAAAAAACATGAATACATATACATGCTTCACTGTTAATGCTTCACTCTATATAAAACTAAACAAATGTCCACTAAAAACATAACAGTCCTTTTTACATTGTGAAGCACCAAACCTCTCTTTTAGTGTGTATGTGAGCTGATAACGAGAGGGGGAGATGGTGTATCTAAAAGGGTTGCTTTTTGGAAAAAAACATTTTTCCTGAAATTAGCAAGAGTGAAGTAATATCAGTGAAGCATATGCGTGATATGTAGAGATGAGCGTAATGACCTAATTACGATTTCGCGAAATTTCGCGTAATTAGTGTAATTACGATTATGGCCGTAAGTACATAATCGTAATGAAGAAGGATTTCGTGAAATTTCGCGTAAGCGTAATTTTCGCGTCATTTTCGCATTACAGTCGGTATTACGAAATTAATGCGTATGGCCATGCTCCCAAGCGGAAAAGTTGACGCATGTATCAATGTTAGGTAGCCGCCGACTTTAAGGGTTAATAGCAAAGCCCCCTTAAATGCTAAGAGCCTCAAATTTGGAGAATATATTAAGGAGATCAGGAGGAATAAGAGGATTTTTTTTTTTTTCAAAAAGACCTTATAGTTTTTGAGAAAATCGATGTTAAAGTTTCAAAGGAAAAATGTAAACATTTAAAAACCCGCCGACTTTAACGGTTAATAGCAAAGCCTGCTTAAAATTTAGGAACACCAAATTCCCAGGGTATATTAAGGGGATCAGTGGGAATGAGAGGAAAATTTTTTTTTTCAAAAATACCTTATAGTTTTTGAGAAAATCGATTTTTAAGTTTCAAGGGCGAAAATGTCTTTTAAATGCGGAAAATGTCAGGTTTTTTTGCACAGGTAACAATAGTGTATTATTTTCATAGATTCCCCCAAGTGGGAAGAGTTTTACTTACTTCGTTCTGAGTGTGGGAAATATAAAAAAAAAACGACGTGGGGTCCCCTCCCCCTCTGCTTTCAGTTTTGCTTTCAGCACAAGTAAACTGAGAACCAATATTAATCTATTGGCTAGTGCACACTTGAATGTGTAGGGAGAGGGGAGCCTCTGGTAATGGGTGCAGCAGGGATGCAGAGCTGGGAACTCAGGTGTACAGAGATCTCTCCACCAGAGCCCTTGCGAGATAGAAGAATCCAGCAGGGGGAGGAGCCTCTGGTAATGGGTGCAGCAGGGATGCAGAGCTGGGAACTCAGGTGTACAGAGATCTCTTCACCAGAGCCCTTGCGAGATAGAAGAATCCAGCAGGGGGAGGAGCCTCTGGTAATGGGTGCAGCAGGGATGCAGAGCTGGGAACTCAGGTGCACAGAGATCTCTCCACCAGAGTCCCTGAGAGATAGAAGAATCCAGCAGGGGGAGGAGCCTCTGGTAATGGGTGCAGCAGGGATGCAGAGCTGGGAACTCAGGTGCACAGAGATCTCTCCACCAGAGTCCCTGAGAGATAGAAGAATCCAGCAGGGGGAGGAGCCTCTGGTAATGGGTGCAGCAGGGATGCAGAGCTGGGAACTCAGGTGCACAGAGATCTCTCCACCAGAGTCCCTGAGAGATAGAAGAATCCAGCAGGGGGAGGAGCCTCTGGTAATGGGTGCAGCAGGGATGCAGAGCTGGGAACTCAGGTGCACAGAGATCTCTCCACCAGAGTCCCTGAGAGATAGAAGAATCCAGCAGGGGGAGGAGCCTCTGGTAATGGGTGCAGCAGGGATGCAGAGCTGGGAACTCAGGTGCACAGAGATCTCACCACCAGAGTCCCTGAGAGATAGAAGAATCCAGCAGGGGGAGGAGCCTCTGGTAATGGGTGCAGCAGGTGTGCAGAGCTGGGAACTGAGGTGCACAGAGATCTCACCACCAGAGCCCCTGAGAGATAGAAGAATCCAGGAGGGCGGGGGGGGGGGTGCCTCTGGTAATAGGTGCAGCAGGTGTGCAGAGCTGGGAACTCAGGTGCACAGAGATCTCACCACCAGAGCCCCTGAGAGATAGAAGAATTCAGGAGGGGGGGGGTCCCTCTGGTAATGGGTGCAGCAGGTGTGCAGAGCTGGGAACTGAGGTGCACAGAGATCTCACCACCAGAGCCCCTGAGAGATAGAAGAATCCAGGAGGGGGGGGGGGGTGCCTCTGGTAATGGGTGCAGCAGGTGTGCAGAGCTGGGAACTCAGGTGCACAGAGATCTCACCACCAGAGCCCATGAGAGATAGAAGAATCCAGGAGGAGGAGGAGCCTCTGGTAATGGGTGCAGCAGGTGGGCAGAGCTGGGATGATCCTCATACACTAAGAGAGGGTTGGCGCTTCATGGTGTAAAAAAGATATTCACTGTTCATGCTTCACTCTTTATAAAACTGACCAAATGTCCACTAAAACAAATGACAGGCATGCATATGCTTCACTGATATTACTTCACTCTTGCTAATTTCAGGAAAAACGATTTTTCCAAACAGCAACCCTTTTAGATCGACCCTTCTCGTTATCAGTTCACGTACACACTAAGAGAGGTTTGGCGCTTCACAGTGTAAAAAGGACTGAACAAGTTTTTCCCAGAAAAAACATGAATACATATACATGCTTCACTGTTAATGCTTCACTCTATATAAAACTAAACAAATGTCCACTAAAAACATAACAGTCCTTTTTACATTGTGAAGCACCAAACCTCTCTTTTAGTGTGTATGTGAGCTGATAACGAGAGGGGGAGATGGTGTATCTAAAAGGGTTGCTTTTTGGAAAAAAACATTTTTCCTGAAATTAGCAAGAGTGAAGTAATATCAGTGAAGCATATGCGTGATATGTAGAGATGAGCGTAATGACCTAATTACGATTTCGCGAAATTTCGCGTAATTAGTGTAATTACGATTATGGCCGTAAGTACATAATCGTAATGAAGAAGGATTTCGTGAAATTTCGCGTAAGCGTAATTTTCGCGTCATTTTCGCATTACAGTCGGTATTACGAAATTAATGCGTATGGCCATGCTCCCAAGCGGAAAAGTTGACGCATGTATCAATGTTAGGTAGCCGCCGACTTTAAGGGTTAATAGCAAAGCCCCCTTAAATGCTAAGAGCCTCAAATTTGGAGAATATATTAAGGAGATCAGGAGGAATAAGAGGATTTTTTTTTTTTTCAAAAAGACCTTATAGTTTTTGAGAAAATCGATGTTAAAGTTTCAAAGGAAAAATGTAAACATTTAAAAACCCGCCGACTTTAACGGTTAATAGCAAAGCCTGCTTAAAATTTAGGAACACCAAATTCCCAGGGTATATTAAGGGGATCAGTGGGAATGAGAGGAAAATTTTTTTTTTCAAAAATACCTTATAGTTTTTGAGAAAATCGATTTTTAAGTTTCAAGGGCGAAAATGTCTTTTAAATGCGGAAAATGTCAGGTTTTTTTGCACAGGTAACAATAGTGTATTATTTTCATAGATTCCCCCAAGTGGGAAGAGTTTTACTTACTTCGTTCTGAGTGTGGGAAATATAAAAAAAAAACGACGTGGGGTCCCCCCTCCCAGACCTCTTTAACCCCTTGTCCCCCATGCAGGCTGGGATAGCCAGAATGCGGAGCACCGGCCGCGTGGGGCTTCGCACCCTGACTATACCAGCCCGCATGGTCCATGGATTGGGGGGTCTCGGAAGGGGAGGGGCAGCCAAGCTTTCCCCTCCCCTCCGAGCCCTTGTCCAATCCAAGGACAAGGGGCTCTTCTCCACCTCCGATGGGCGGTGGAGGTGGAGGCCGCGATTTCCTGGGTGGGAGGTTCATGGTGGAATCTGGGAGTCCCCTTTAAAAAGGGGTCCCCCAGATGCCCACCCCCCCTCCCTGGAGAAATGAGTATAGAGGTACTTGTACCCCTTACCCATTTCCTTTAAGAGTTAAAGTAAATAAACACACAGACACTTAGAAAAAGTATTTTAATTGAACAAAAAACATAACCACGAAAAAAGTCCTTTAATATTCTTAATTAACCATTAATACTTACCTGTCCCTTTAAATAAATGATCCCTCGCAATATCCTCGGAAATGTTCTATCAGTTACAATGTAACAAAGTTATTACAATGTAACAACTTTGTTACATTGTAACTACGCCGCACCCGACGTCACTCGCCGCCGCCGCCGCGCGTCTGTGCTGCACGGACCCGACAGAGCTCTGAGCTATAGCTCAGAGCTCTCTAAGCATCTTTGTATTTGGGCTCCAAGGAGCCCCATTGGTCCTTAGCAGACCAATGGGGTTCCTTTAAATCAGAAGGAAGGTGACGACTATGATGCATCACAACAACTATCACAACGCTCACAAGAGGATGATGAGGATTCTGGTAGGACTCTGGCACACATGGCTCAATTCATGCTAGACTGCATTGAACGCGACCCACGCATTGTGCGCATTCTGGAGAACACCAATTACTGGGTTTATACCCTTCTGGATCCACGGTACAAACACAATGTTCCAAAACTGCTTGAAGAAAGAGTCAGACAGGTCAAAATGGAAGAATACCAGCAGGCCCTTGTGGAGACTTTAGAGAGGAGATTGACATCCTCCCCCTCCTCTAGCCAGTTGTACGCCGACAGACTGACTTCCGCAAACCCAGGACGACCAGGAGGGCAGCAAACAACGCAAGCCGCAGCTAGTGCCCAAAAGGGAATGGTATCGGCAGTGTCCTTGGAGTGGGAAAATTTTCTGACACCCATGCAGCAGCAGCCCACTGAACAGCAAGCGTGCAGATCCACCTCCAACACCGATCGCCTGGAGAAGATGGTCAAGGACTACATGTCAGATGACGTAGCTGTGTTGAACAATCCATCTGCACCCTTCAACTATTGGGTATCGAAGCTAGACACCTGGCACGAACTGGCAATGTACGCAATAGAGGTGCTGGCTTGCCCGACAGCCAGCGTTATGTCGGAACGCTGTTTCAGTGCTGCCGGAGGCATCGTCACAGATCGGCGTATCCGCCTCTCCACAGAAAATGCAGACCGTCTGACTCAAATTAAAATGAATCAATCCTGGATTGGAAACGACTACGCAACACTCCAGGACCCCAACCAAGTAACATGACTAATGAACATCTGGGATGGTTTAGCGTTTCCGGTCGCTGTTTATTGAACCACTTATCTTTATTACATTTATGACTGCATGGCGGCAAAAAGCATTGCTGCTATATCCGCACGCTTTTTGTCCTCATGCAAGGCCTGGGTTGTTGTGTCTCAAAAAGCATGGCCTTCTCCTCCTGCGTCTGCTCCTGTTCCATCACGTGTGCTGCTGCTGCTGCTGGGTTAGCGTTGCCGGTCCCTGTTTATGGAACCTCTTATCTTTATTACATTTATGACTGCATGGCGGTACAAAGCATGCTATCCGCACGCTTTTTGTCCTCATGCAAGGCCTGGGTTGTTGTGTCTCACAAAGCGTGGCCTTCTCCTCCTGCGCCTCCTCCTGTTCCATCACGTCTGCTGCTGCTGGGTTAGCGTTGCCGCGTGGTCCCTGTTTATTGAACCACTTATCTTTATTACATTTATGACTGCATGGCGGCAAAAAGCATTGCTGCTATATCCGCACGATTTTTGTCCTCATGCAAGGCCTGGGTTGTTGTGCCTCAAAAAGCATGGCCTTCTCCTCCTGCGCCTGCTCCTGTTCCATCACGTGTGCTGCTGCTGCTGGGTTAGCGTTGCCGGTCCCTGTTTATGGAACCTCTTATCTTTATTACATTTATGACTGCATGGTGGTACAAAGCATGCTATCCGCACGCTTCTTGTCCTCATGCAAGGCCTGGGTTGTTGTGTCTCACAAAGCGTGGCCTTCTCCTCCTGCGCCTCCTCCTGTTCCATCACGTCTGCTGCTGCTGGGTTAGCGTTGCCGCGTGGTCCCTGTTTATTGAACCACTTATCTTTATTACATTTATGACTGCATGGCGGTACAAAGCATGCTATCCGCACGCTTCTTGTCCTCATGCAAGGCCTGGGTTGTTGTGTCTCAAAGCGTGGCCTTCTCCTCCTGCGCCTCCTCCTGTTCCATCACGTGTGCTGCTGCTGGTGCTGGGTTAGCGTTACCGGTCCCTTTTCCTGGAACCCCTTCTCTGTATTACATTTATGACTGCATGGCGAAAAAAAGCATGTTACCTGTGCAAAGAAACATGACATTTTCCACATTTAAAAGACAGTTTTTCCTTTGAAACTTTACAATCAATTTTCTCAAAAACTATAAGCTCTTTTTCAAATATTTTTTTTCCTCTTGTACCCACTCTTAAGGTGCACATACCCTGCTAATTTGGGGTATGTAGCATGTAAGGAAGCTTTACAAAGCACGAAAGTTCGGGTCCCCATTGACTTCCATTATGTTCGGAGTTCGGCGCGAACACCCGAACATCGCGGCGATGTTCGGCGAACGTTCGCAAACCCGAACATCTAGGTGTTCGCCCAACACTACTCTCCACCACCAGCATGAGCCGCCACATGGTATCCAAACATCCCACTCTGTGGGCAAACGCGGCAGGACAGGGTACCAGCAACACTGCCTCCCTTGGGTTCACCAGACTCACCACCAGACTCGCCTCAGCAGCAGCAGTAGCCCAGCCATTGCGTGGATCACAACATTCACAAACATCAGACGACGCTGACACTGTCACTTTCCGGAGTAGTGCTCTTGAGGTCTCCCAGTGTTCATCAAACACAACAACCAACAGCCCTTCAGTGTGCAGCCCTACGGTTCAGTTGTCTGTCTCGGAGATGTTTGAGCGCAAGAGGAAATTGCCAGCAAATGACCCCCGGGCCGTGGCAGTAACAGCCAGCATAGCCAAGCTTCTGGCCTGCGAAATGCTGCCATATCGAAATCTTCGGGTTCGGGTTCGCATTCGGGAAACCTTAAAAAACGCCCGAATTTTCGGGTAAAACTTGCATTCGGGGTCTATCTGAACATCCCTGGTTCTGATAAATATCAGTTTATGTGTATTGCATTGCTTCATTGTGGACAGACCAAATTCGATCAGCTGGACAGTCACTGTTGTTCTGTCATTGAGCTACCTCAGCCTGGCGACCATATGGGCTTGAAAACCGCCATGGCCTGCATTCTCGCTATGGTGTGCACCAGTCCAGCACGGCCATCACTACACAAACAGCTGTTTGCGGTGCGTTACACAGTGCGTTTGGTCTGTCAGTGTGAAGCAGTACACTAATTACACTACCTGATTGATGTATACACATGCAAGATGTTTTAAAGCACTTTAGGCCTGCAATTTAGCAAAGCAATGTGATTTCTGTCCTTAAAACTCTGCTGTGCGTCAAATCCGGATTTTTCCTGGGGACTTTTGGCGTGTATCCCACATCACCATGCAAAAACTCAGGTGTTAGACCCCTTGAAACATCTTTTCCATCACTTTTGTGGCCAACATAAATGTTTCTAGTTTTCAAAGTTCGCCTCTCCATTGAAGTCTACTGCGGTTCGCGAAAGTTCGCACGAACTGAACTTTTGTGGAAGTTCGCCGAAAATTAGAGGTTCGAGCCATCTCTGATCAGGGTCAGGCACTCTCTGGACATCTCTGGGGTCTCAGTGGGAAATTTGGAGTTCAATTCAGCCCTGGTCACTGATGATACAATATTTTCTCTGACCAACCCCCTAATTTCAGTACCAAATTTATTCACCGAAATTGAACACTTCTGTGTATACTCGGGATTCAAGATAAACAATTTAAAGTCTGAGGCGATCTCGTTTTGCCTTTCTGAAGCTCAGTATTCCTCTTTGTCCCATGCTTTTGGATTTAAATTCAGACCTAATGGGATGAAATATGTGGGGGTAACGATCTCTCAGGATCTCGTGGATTTGTACAAACTAAATTATGCACCGATGTTCAAAAAGCTCCATAGATTGCTGGAGGATTGGCAGCACTACCGCATCTCTTTGCTTGGTCGTATTTATGCCGTCAAAATGACGCTGTTACCCAAAATCTTATATTTATTCAGAGTGCTGCCCCATCAGAATTATCAGAAGGGATGTGGAAGTGCTGCAATCCAGAATCACCAAATTCATATGGGCAGGCTGTAGACCTCGTACCAAATTTACAAATTTGACCCGCCACAAACTCCAGGTGGGACTTATTACTATGCTGCCAGAGCATCCCAGCTCTTTCAATGGTCCTGTCCCAGAGACACAGTTAGATGGGTAGTAGACCTTGAGCAAGAACTCATTTCCCCCTTCCCTATCAAACATCTATTATGGACCCCTAAACCTTGTTTAGGCCCAAATACTACTCTGCTCCCAATCAGCAAATCTCTTCTGATTAAGAAATCATTGAGCAAGATGCTAACCCAATTAGGGTCCCCTTCCATTCTAGAATCCCTGTTCTATAATGAAGACTTCCCACCTGGGCTTTGTGGCCTGGCCTGGGGGAATTGGAGATCTAGGGGGATTCACGCAATTCAGGATATCATGGGCGATGGCCAGGAGCGTAACTAGGAGCCACTGGGCCCCCCTGCAGACATTCTGGTGGGCCCCCCACCTGGGGCCCGCTCAGGGCCATTTTGGGGAGCTGGAGGGGACACAGCTTAAGGGGAAAGCCATGGCCACACTCGGCGGGGAGGGGGGACAGTCCCCCCCCTCCCTCACCTCGGGCTCTCCCCTCTGCGCTCCCCTCCAGCTTAAATTAGTGTCTGGGCAGTGTCTGACCATCCCCCATCCCCGCCGAGTGTGGCCATGGCTTTCCCCTCATGCTGTGTCCCCTCCAGCCCACCAAAATGGCCCTGAACCCCCCCCCCCCATGGGAGCAGGAGCTGCAGGCCCTATTGTTACGCTCTATCCTGTCTTGGCCTCAATTTAAAGAGAAATTTGATCTGCCGGACTAAGAGGCGTTTAGATTTTTACAGATCTGCCATTTCATTCAATCCTGATGCTTGGGTAGTCTACATTTGCTGCTCTCTAACCTAGAGTCTATCTTTTGTTCTTCCCCTCTGCTGGAGGGCCTAATTTCCTCTATGTATTATGAGTTATGGTATTCTAAACCATTGCTTCCCATCCTTTTCCGGCCCGGGGAACACTGTCTGACCAAATTTTTCCGGCCCCCGGTTGTTTGCGCGACCCCCGGTTGTTTGCGCGACCTAGTGGACAGTGCCGTGCGCAGCAGGCTATGGGGGGGGGGGGGGGGCTGGGGTGCGGCTGCATAGCTAGCATAGTTGCCCCAGTGTAGGGAGTTTAGTTGCCTCAGTATAGCTAGTATAGTGCCCCAGTATAGTGCCCCAGTATAGCCAGTATAGTGCCCCAGTATAGCCAGAATAGTGCCCCAGTATAGCTAGTATAGTGCCCCAGTATAGCCAGCATAGTGCCCCGGTATAGCCCCCCCAGTATAGCTAGTATAGTGCCCCAGTATAGTGCCACAGTATAGCCCCCCAGTATAGCTAGTATAGTGCCCCAGTATAGCCAGTATAGTGCCCCAGTATAGCCAGTATAGTGCCCCAGTATAGCCAGAATAGTGCCCCAGTATAGCCAGTATAGTGCCCCAGTATAGCCAGTATAGTGCCCCAGTATAGTGCCCCAGTATAGCCAGCATAGTGCCCCAGTATAGTGCCCCAGTATAGCCCCCCAGTATAGCTAGTATAGTTCCCCAGTATAGCCCCCCCGTATAGCTAGTATAGTGCCCCAGTATAGCCAGTATAGTGCCCCAGTATAGTGCCCCAGTATAGCCAGAACAGTGCCCCAGTATAGCCAGAATAGTGCCCCAGTATAGCCAGTATAGTGCCCCAGTATAGCCAGTATAGTGCCCCAGTATAGCCAGCATAGTGCCCCAGTATAGTGCCCCAGTATAGCCCCCCAGTATAGCTAGTATAGTGCCCCAGTATAGCCAGTATAGTGCCCCAGTATAGCCAGTATAGTGCCCCAGTATAGCTAATATTGTGCCCCAGTATAGCCAGAAGAGTGCCCCAGTATAGCTAGTATAGTGCCCCAGAATAGTGCCCCAGTATAGCCAGTATAGTGCCCTCCCGCCCGTCCCCGCGGCCGCCGCTGTTATTACCTTAACAGCTGCCGCTCTCCCCTCTCCGGCGCATGTGTTTATTCTAGCAGCGTATCTCCGGCTGCTCTGTGTGATGTGGAAGGAGGCAGGGCTCGGTTACCATAGTAACGGCGATACATATCGCTGTTACAGGAAGCCGCTGCCCTGCTTCCTTCTGCATCACACAGAGCAGCCGGAGATACGCTGCTAGAATAAACACATGCGCCGGAGAGGGGAGAGCGGCAGCTGTTAAGGTAATAACAGCGGCGGCCGCGGGGACGGGCGGGAGGGGGAGAAGAGGACGGCACACCAGGCAACGTTCCGCGTCACACTAGTGTGCCGCGGAACACTGGTTGAAAAACACTGTTCTAAACAGTCCAGTTTTTCTATGGCTAATTGAAATGGCAGGATAGACTAAACGCCTCTCAGGACGAGAAACAATGGGAGTAAATTTTTCTTGCCCTTGCTAGTTCCTCTAAACATACTCTCACCAAGGAACGGAATTATAGAATACTATACGATTGGTTTCGCACCCCAGTTCAGCTGGCCAAATGGGGACTAACCCCATCTAATTTATGCTTTCACAATTGTCTTGCCTCAGCAGATCAAACTCACTGCTGGTGGACTTGTCCTCAATTGGCCAAATTCTGTGCTTCTCCCTAGCATCTGAAGTTTTTGGAAAACACATTCATCCAGACTTCTGGTCTGCATTATTCTAGAAACCCCTTCCTCAACTCAACAAATCACAGAATAGGCTCCTAGGGCAGATGTGTAATGCTGCTAAATTCCTCCTGGCCAAAACTTGGAAATCCCTTCCCCCATCAAGGTCAGAACTGATAAATAAAATTCAATCAATATATACATTGGAAAAAATTACCTCTACGATCTGAGAAATGACGCCCTGGCCCTGTTTGACAAGATATGGGACCCTTGGGAGACCAGGGCATCCTCCCTTCCCCAATAACTGCTTTTACACTCCATCCCCTCTCGTTTTTACTTTAACCTTTTGCCGACCGCGTCACGCCGATGGGTGTGGCAGCGGCGGCAGCCCCAGGACCGCCTAACGCCGATTGGCGTAAAGTCCTGGGGCTCTATTCTGAATGAGATTGCACACACACTGTGCGCGCATCTCATTCTCGGAGGGCGGAGCTCCGCCCCCTCTTCAGTCTCCGAGCGGCTATTGCTGCTCGGGAGACTGTTAGATGGCTTAATCGCCATCTAATTACCCGTACAGCGCTGCGATCAGCTCTTGAGCCACAGAGGTGATCGGCTGTCATAGGCTGAAGCCTATGACAGCTGATCACAGGGATTGGCCGGCGGGGGGAGGGAGGGAGGGGGGTATACAACAGAGAAAAAAAAAGCACACACTTTTTATTAAAAAAACAAAACAAAAAAACAAACACAAATAAACAAACAAACACTGGGGGGCCGATCAGACCCCACCAACAGAGAGCTCTGTTGGTGGGGAGAAAAGGGGGGAGGAATGACTTGTGTGCTGTGTTTTGTGGTCCTGCAGCTTGGCCTTAAAGCTGCAGTGGCCAATTTAATGAAAATGTGCCTGGTCTTTAAAGGGGTTTAACACAGCAGTCCTCAAGAGGTTAACCCTCCTTTTTTTTTTTTTTTTTTTAATATATGTATTATTTGGATATGGTGATCAGCCTAACGCTAGCAAATCATTTTCCATTCTATTCATTTGTTTTGTTTGTTTATTTCTCTCTTTTTTGTTCTTTCTTCTGTTCCCATTGTGTTATGCACAATTCCAATTGAACCTGTGACTGTACTGTATGCATATTATGGTGCTGTAATTTTTCTATTTGGCTTGTGCGATTGTAACTTTATCAAGTCACACTGGAAATTGTTCTTCTTTGTTACCTCCTTTTTTTTTTTACTGTTGAAAAACAATAAAAACAGATTTGGAAAAAAAAAGAAAAGTTTTTTTTTTCTGAATACACTTGAAAATGAGGCCTAGAACTTTTCGTGAATATGATTAAAAAGAATCAGTGGGACCGCTGCAGAAAGTGTACTAAAACCCAAACAAGCAAAACTAGATAAACCAGCCAAACAAGCTAAACTGGTCAGGAAAAAACAAAGCTGACAATGCTGTGGGCCTGAATTACAGAGAACACCACTGCAATAACACAAACAAGGTCACTGGTTATTGTTGTTGTTGTTGTTTTTAAAAGTGAACAGACCCTGTGTATGAGCAAAAACCCAATACTTGCACTAGTCAGACCCACTCTGGCCCTTTAAAGAGTCCAGTGAAAATAATATAATAAAAAAGTGCTTTATTTTTACAATAATTATGTATAAAGTAGTAGACCCAAGCCCGTTTAAAAATGGGCTCCAGGTCTATTTTTTGACAGTGCACACGCGTGCGCACCCGCCGTACACGTGCGCACGCCCGCCCACCTCAATGTCCCCGTCCTGCTGTCTGAACGGCTGTCCAGGTCCGTGCTGCGCACATGCGCAGTAGCAAAATGCACGGACTCCAGGACACAGAGACAGCAGTACACAGGGAATTTTGCATTTTATTATAGAGGATGATTTAGTCAGTGTTTGCCCTTTGTAAAATCTTTCCTCTCCCTGATTTACATTTTGACATTTATCTCGTGGTGACATTTTTACTGCTGGCAGGTGATGTCAGTGGAAGGAAATGCTGCTTGCTTTTTTGGCAGTTGGAAACACAAGTTCCCACAATGCTATGAGGTTCACAGACAGGAAACTGCCATGACCATGGTCCTGACATCACACTGTGGGAGGGGTTTCACAACAATATTAGCCATACAGATGCCCCTGATGATCCGTTTGAGAAAAGGAAGAGATTTCTCATGGGAAAGGGGGTATCAGCTACTGATTGGGATGAAGTTCAATTCTTGGTTACGGTTTCTCTTTAAGGTGGATAACTGCTCCAGGAGCTTGCTGCCAATGCAGTAATCTGTACGTAAAAACAAGGTAACAGGGAGCGCTCCTATGGTGCATTAACCTCTTTATTCTTGAAACACGCAATAAAATTGCACTTACAGACTAAGAAGAAATTTGCACATGTACAAGCCGCCAGCAAGTCCTCTCGAAGCCCCTGAGCTTGGCCAGAGCTAGCAGGAGCGATGGTGCACTAGGAGAGATGATCAGTGGGCAGATCCTTGGCACAGCGTGCCGTCTGACGTCACTACGTATTTCTGCGCTTAACCATGCCTTCTTCGGGTGATGCGGCGGTGTTTAAATACTAAGTAATGGCTGTCAATATTTAGCCGTGCCAAAAAAAACGGGATAAATATTAAGATTTTTAGGATTATAAAACCAGAGAATATGCAAAAAATGAATGTTGGTACTTATTAAGGCCTACAGTAAAAAATAATATCAAAGGCTGCTCAGAACTCGCTGGGCTACATACATAATAAACACTTGTTATAACAATTATATGTCATACCTGCATTTCCTTATGATAATCAAATAAACACACATACCTACCTACCCATAATTAAAATATATTAATGCCCACACTTACAGTACATGTATAAAAAGAATGCGCCTACTCGCCATTGTGCAGTGCGTCCCATTTTGCGCATTGTGCTGCATTGTGGCATAATGTGCAAAAATGCGCCATGTTTTTGAAAAAGCTGTAAAGGTGTTTAAAAACCAGATGGAAAAACACACGCTAACTGTAAGGGTGTAGTACGTGGAAGCAAGAAATTTGGGTGCATGAGGCAAGTGGACAAAAAGGGCACTGCCATTCACTCCCATAATAAATATCGTTTGATGGGCGCCGAAGAATAAAAATGGGCGCCCAGAGATTATTAACGTTTTGAAACAGCGCCCGGAGATTATTAATGTTTTCAAACTGCGCTTGTGATGATTTAAGTTTACAAAATGCGCCCGTGACGAATAACGTTTACAAAAAATACTAAACATATCTATCGTATTTAACTAAATGTTATTTAAAATTTTATCTCTTGCTGTTCGTAAAACATTATTATTCACATAATAAAGCGATCAGTAAGTAAATTGTAATCTATTTTTTACAGTCACTATTTGTAAAACATTATTATCCACACAATAAAGCGATCACTAAGGGGGGTTTTAGGGTTAGGCACCACCAGGGGGGTTTTAGGGTTAGGCACCTCCAGGGGGGATTTAGAGATAGGCACCACCAGGAGGGTCTTAGAGTTAGGTATCACCAGGGGAAATTTAGGATTAGGGTTCACCAGGGGGGGTCTTAGGGTTAGGCACCACCAGGGGAGTCTTAGGGTTAGGCACCACCAGGGGTGTCTTAGGGTTAGGCACCACCAGGGGGGACTAAGGGTTAGGGATAGGTAGAGGGAGGGTTCTGTGTGAGAGTAGGGATAGGTTTAGTTGTAGTAATATGTTAGTAATATGTACTAATGTTTTACAACAGTTATTACGAACGTACTTATTTTTTTTATCATTATAAACAATATTTTCAGATTTTATTACATGAAGAAATGATTAATGAAGGTTATACACAATATTATACAATTATAACGATTATACATATATTATCGTTTAACCTCCTTGCCGGTTACCCCGAGCTCAGCTCGGGGTAACCTGCGCAGGAGGATTTCTCAGGCCCCGCTGGGCCGATTTGCATATTTTTTTTTTTGTTACAAGCAGCTAGCACTTTGCTAGCTGCTTGTAACACCCGATCGCCGTCGATCCGCAGCTATCCGCAACGTTGCGCCGCCCCCCCCCCCCTCCAGACCCCTTGCGCAGCCTGGCCAATCAGGGCCAGGCAGCGCTGAGGGATGGCCCGGGATTCCCTGTGACGTCCCGACGTCCATGACGTCGGTGACGTCATCCCGCCCCGTCGCCATGGCGACCGGGGAAGCCCTGCAGGAAATCCCGTTCTCAACGGGATTTCCTGCATACTCTGATCGCCGAAGGCGATCGGAGGGGCTCGGGGGATGCCGCCGCTCAGCGGCTATCATGTAGCGAGCCCTGGGCTCGCTACATGATTTAAAAATTTTTTTTTAAAAAAGTGCACCGCTGCCTCCTTGCCGGATTTTTTAGACCGGCAAGGAGTTTAACAAACATAATTATAAGTTTCACTTTTAAAACAGGGAAGATTATTGTTTTCACTATTTGCGATTTCATACACATTATTAAATGTTTTTTCATTTGCAAAACATTATTGTAAATGAAATACAACACAATATTTTTATAAACGTTATTACCGCTTATCGTTTACACCATGTGCCCTTTTTTCCCAATGCCCGTTTTGCATGGACGCCACACTTGTACCTATGAATGATTTGATGATAAGTATGGAAGATCCATATCTCTTTATTGCATGACTGTAAGAGCATGGAATAATGGGGCCTTGTTTATCAGCCTGTTACTGGTCAACTTTAAAAAAGTACATGCTATCAAAACTAGTGAAAAAAAAATCTGTTGCTGAATGACTATGAAGAATATGGGTTGCACATGTATAAATGGGCTGCCAAACTATTCCGATCTGCCCATTAGCACATTTCATTGGGCACTACATACCATTTATTAGGGATGGTCGCTGGATTCCGCAGAATTAAGAATTCCGTGATTCTGGCCGGAATTTGGTGATTCCGATCCGTTCTGACGGAACGGAATTGCTATATCACTACGGCGGAATAATACGAAATTCCGCGGAATTTTACGGAATGCAAATTTTGTTCCCACCGAACTAATTTTTGCCTAATACAATGTATTTCTACTTGACAGACTTCCTTATTTCCTCATTCCCTCCTCCCGGAGGGAGGAGGTCTTGTCTTCCAGGGAATTGTAGAATTTCAAAAGCCAGCTTACATACATTGGCCGGGAATTAAACCCAGGTCTAGTGCTTAGGAGGCAGCTCTCCTCACCACTATACCACCACCAACACTACATGCTGAAGCCAGCCTAGCATCAGGGCCGGATTTCTGGAAAGGCCAGAAAGGCTATAAAATTAGATAAGAAGGGCGGCATGACTTGGAGAGAGAAGAGGTCATATGTCAAAGTAAATCATCTCTTCTGGTTCCGCAGCACAGCCATCCAGCGCCCTGCTCTGCACTAACTAGGGATGCTCGGAAAATTCCACGGAATTATGAATTCCGTGATTCCGGCCGGAATTAGGTTAATTCTGATTCCTGTAGTCAAATCGGAATTCCTATACCTCTCAAACGGAATTCCACGGAAATTTTATAATTCCGACAGAATCTCTCCTCCTCCTCCTCCTCCTCCTCCTCCTCCATCCATCCATCCAATGCAGTAGGGAATTGCAGATTTTCAAAACAGCTTATATACCATAGCTGGGATTTGAACCCAGAACCTAGTGTGTAGTAGGTATCTGTCTTACCCTCTAGACCATGACCCACACTACATGCTAAAGCTGGCGGTAGCATAAACCATACTTCCATTATGATCAATTCGATAGAAAAAGTAGCATGATTAAGGATTTGTACTTTTTGAAAAGCATGCTTATATACCATAGCTGGGATTTGAACCCAGGACCTAGTGTGTAGTAGGTATCTGTCTTACCCTCTAGACCATGACCCACACTACATGCTAAAGCTGGCGGTAGCATAAACCATACTTCCATTATGATCAATTCGATAGAAAAAGTAGCATGATTAAGGATTTGTACTTTTTTAAAAGCATGCTTATATACCATAGCTGGGATTTGAACCCAGGACCTAGTGTGTAGTAGGTATCTGTCTTACCCTCTAGACCATGACCCACACTACATGCTAAAGCTGGCGGTAGCATAAACCATACTTCCATTATGATCAATTCGATAGAAAAAGTAGCATGATTAAGGATTTGTACTTTTTGAAAAGCATGCTTATATACCATAGCTGGGATTTGAACCCAGAACCTAGTGTGTAGTAGGTATCTGTCTTACCCTCTAGACCATGACCCACACTACATGCTAAAGCTGGCGGTAGCATAATCCATACTTCCATTATAATCAATTTGATAGAAAAAGTAGCATGATTAAGGATTTGTACTTTTTGAAAAGCATGCTTATATACCATAACTGGGATTTGAACCCAGAACCTAGTGTGTAGTAGGTATCTGTCTTACCCTCTAGACCATGACCCACACTACATGCTAAAGCTGGCGGTAGCATAAACCATACTTCCATTATGATCAATTCGATAGAAAAAGTAGCATGATTAAGGATTTGTACTTTTTGAAAAGCATGCTTATATACCATAGCTGGGATTTGAACCCAGAACCTAGTGTGTAGTAGGTATCTGTCTTACCCTCTAGACCATGACCCACACTACATGCTAAAGCTGGCGGTAGCATAAACCATACTTCCATTATGATCAATTCGATAGAAAAAGTAGCATGATTAAGGATTTGTACTTTTTGAAAAGCATGCTTATATACCATAGCTGGGATTTGAACCCAGAACCTAGTGTGTAGTAGGTATCTGTCTTACCCTCTAGACCATGACCCACACTACATGCTAAAGATGGCGGTAGCATAAACCATACTTCCATTATGATCAATTCGATAGAAAAAGTAGCATGATTAAGGATTTGTACTTTTTTAAAAGCATGCTTATATACCATAGCTGGGATTTGAACCCAGGACCTAGTGTGTAGTAGGTATCTGTCTTAACCTCTAGACCATGACCCACACTACATGCTAAAGCTGGCAGTAGCATAAACCATACTTCCATTATGATCAATTCGATAGAAAAAGTAGCATGATTAAGGATTTGTACTTTTTGAAAAGCATGCTTATATACCATAGCTGGGATTTGAACCCAGGACCTAGTGTGTAGTAGGTATCTAGTTTCTTCACCTCTTTTACAGCTTTGACACTGACCCCAGAAGTTGTTAATTTATCTAATCCTAATTTATGACTGTTTTTCTTTTTTTTTCCTAGTAGCAGTGGTCGCTTCTCTTCCTTAGTTAACTCTTTCCTGACTCATTTTCTGTCCTCCAGCTCCTACCATCTATGAGACTGCAGGATAAAAAATGCTGTTTTCTTCCCTTTCATTGCTAAATTGTCATTTTAAATGACACCTGAGCAGTGGTGCTCATCCTATATTTGGGTATCCGAACTACCCAGATAATCTGAACTGTTTCCACTATCCGTACTTTGAATAGCAATTCGGATATTTTTTAAAAATCTGAATAGCACTATCCGAACAAACTCGGATTTCCCATCTGAGAGAGAGAGAGGGATTTTAAGTCCCCACATCATTAAAAAAACATGATGCTACAAGCCTCATTTACCCTAAAAAAGTTTTAAAGGCAATTTAAATAAGCCTTCTTCAGACTTTGTTCCCGTATACTGCCGATATGTTAGAGCACACCACCATATGTACATTCAGCATTCAAAAGAGATGCATAGATTTTTCAGCAAATATAAATAAATGTCATTCAGATGCTTTAAAGTGGAGCTGAACTCTTGCACAGGACAGAAGGAAAACAGAGAACTGTACCATGTATGTATTTCGAGAGCCTGTCTAATTCCCCCTCCTCTGTGTCACAAGTTGTAATTTGATCTCTACACTGTGAGCGTCACCTGACTGCCACAACAGCTAAGCTCAGGCGCTTGGTGACAGCAGGCTTAGGACACTGGAAAGTACAAATCCGGCCCTGCCTAGCATGTACCATTAACAAACAAAACAAACACAGAAGATTTATATCGCGCTTTTCTCCTGGCGGACTCAAAGCGCCAGAGCTGCAGCCACTAGGACGCGCTCTATAGGCAGTAGCAGTGTTAGGGAGTCTTGCCCAAGGTCTCCTACTGAATAGGTGCTGGCTACCATTAAGATACATCCAAGAGAAAAATGAGCTTGCTTAGGGATTTGTAGGATTTTAAAAGCCAACTCACATACATTGGCCAGGAATCATTATTTTGTGTGCTAGGCACTGTACATACACATGTCTATCTCATGTCACATGTCACCTCGGCATGGGCGTCCCTACATATGGCAAAATAGGGCAGTTGCCTCTCCCTGGCCGCCAGCTGCCCCCCCCTGGCCATCCACTACTAACATTTGTTAAAGTTCCCCATGTTCATTCATTCTCCCCACAGCGCTCTTACTACAGTCTCCTTCCGCCCCCTGGCCAATAGAGACACAGCTCTTCCCCACCTCTCCGCCCCTTCCTTATAGCATAGTATCCTATCCACAGAGCTTGTGGATCTGCCACTGGCCCGCCTTTGCCCCGCCCCCACCAGCCAGACGGTCGAGGTCTCTGGAGTGCTGCTACAATGCATCCCCCTGAATGTGATAACATGGCAGAGGTGAGGGCGAGCTGCGGGGGTGGGAGACTGGAATCAGCGTAGAGGAGATAGGACAAGTCTCCTGACAGGCAGCTGTTCCCTGTGTGAGCCCAGAGCTGTGTATATCGGCATGTAGCATATGAACAGTAGGATGCTGATATACACAGCTCTGAGCGGCTCACAGTGCATAGCTGCCTGTCAGGAGACTCACACATCCCCTGCTCTAATCAGCGCTGCTGCCAGGAGATCAGGAGATTGTCACTCCTGATAAAAACAGAGACTGACCACCTGCTGGGGAGAAAGAGCAGCAATAAATACATACATGCTGACAGTGTGGGGGGAAGGGTGTGGGAGATAAACAAGGGCACACTAAGTTAGAACAATTATCTAGGACTTTGCTCAGGGACCAGGGTGCCCATAGATCTAACGATTGTGGGCAGATCCACTAAGAGACAGATCTCTCTCTGACTAATCTGATCAGAGAGAGATCTGTCAGCTGCCCATATGATTCTCGATTGATTTCAGCATGAACTCTGTCGAGAATCAGCCTTGTGACCCCACATCCACCCCTGCACTGACCCCATAATTTAAAGTGTGTCCCCGGGTTCCCTGTGCAGTGTATGTTACCTGTCAGTGTCCGTCTCTGCACTGCCTCACATACATATCTGCTCTACGTAGTTGCCGGGGTATGCGTATACATCAACATGCACCCACGTATATGGCAGTAGCCACCCAGGGTGTGTGTATGTGAAGCAGTGCTGAGACATTGGTGGACACAGACAGGTAACGTACACGCACAGGGCACCTGGGTGCACACTTTACATTGGGGGACAGCACAGGGGGTTCTGTAGCGTTCGTGGGGGGTTCCTTTCACTACCTGAACTGGGGGTCCCTGTCACTACCTGAACTGGGGGTCCATTTCACTACCTGAACTGGGGGCCCATTTCACTACCTGAACTGGGGGTCCCTTTCACTACCTGAACTGAACTGGGGGTCCCGGTTATTACCTGAACTGAACTGGGGGTCCCTGTCACTACCTGTACTGGGGGTCCCTGTCATTACCTGAACTGAACTGGGGGTCCCTGTCATTACCTGAACTGAACTGGGGGGTCCCTGTCACTACCTGAACTGAACTGGGGGTCCCTGTCACTACCTGAACTGAACTCAGGGTCCCTGTCACTACCTGAACTGGGGGTCCATTTCAGTACCTGTACTGAACTGGGGGTCCCTGTCACTAGCTGAACTGGGGGTCCCTGTCACTACCTGAACTGAACTGGGGGTCCCTGTCACTACCTGAACTGGGGGTCCCTGTCACTACCTGAACTGGGGGTCCCTGTCACTACCTGAACTGAGGGTCCCTGTCACTACCTGAACTGGGGGTCCCTGTCACTACCTGAACTGAAGGTCCCTTTCACTACCTGAACTGGTGGTCCCTTTCACTACCTGAACTGAACTGGGGGTCCCTGTCATTACCTGAACTTAACTGGGGGTCCCTGTCACTACCTGAACTGAACTGGGGGTCCCTGTCACTACCTGAACTGGGGGGCCATGTCACTACCTGAACTGGGGGTCCCTGTCACTACCTGAACTGAACTGGGGGTTCCTTTCACTACCTGAACTGAACTGGGGGTCCATTTCACTACCTGAACTGGGGGTCCCTGTCACTACCTGAACTGAACTGGGGGTCCCTGTCACTACCTGAACTGAAGGTCCCTGTCATTACCTGAACTGGCGGTCCATTTCAGTACCTGAACTGAACTGGGGGTCCCTGTCACTACCTAAACTGTGGGTCTCTGTCACTACCTGCACTGGGGGTCCCTGTCACTACCTAAGCTGTGGGTCTCTGTCACTACCTGAACTGGGGGGCTCCTTTCACTACCTAAACTGTGGGTCTCTGTCACTACCTAGACTGTGGATCTCTGTCACTACCTGAACTCGGGGGCTCCTGTCACTACCCACACTGGAGGGCTCCTGGCGCTACCTAAACTATCCAGGCCAGCCAGCCCAGCATCACCACCAGTCAGCCAGCCCAGAATCACTGCCAAAAAGGCCCCAGCATCACTGCCAGCCAGGCCAGCCCAGCATCACCGCCAGCCAGGCCAGCCCAGCATCACCGCCAGCCAGGCCAGCCCAGCATCACCGCCAGCCAGGCCAGCCCAGCATCACCGCCAGTAGAGGAGAATGCAGAAGCCAGGTGAGAGGTGTCTACCATATTAAGGGGCGTTCTGTCTATTTATGTGAAATGCTGTCTATTTATGTGCCTCATGACTGCTATATTTGTCTTGTTGGGGGCCTCATGATTGCTGAATTAGTCTTGTTGGGGGCCTCATGACTGCTGAATTTGTCTTGTTGGGGGCCTCATGATTGCTAAATTTGTCTTGTTGGGGGCCTCACGGTGTGTTGGGAGCCTCATGATTGCTGAAGTTGTCTTGTTGGGGGCCTCATGATTTGTTGGAGGCCTCATGATTGCTGAATTTGTCTTGTTGGGGGCCTCATGATTGCTGAATTTGTCTTGATGGGGGCCTCATGATTGCTGAATTTGTGTTGTTGAGGGTCACATGATTGCTAACTGCGAGACTATGGGAAAAGCTGAATCATCATCATATGAGACAATAGCATTAAACCTACTTTTTTAGTTTTTTAAAACAGAAAATGAAAACTGGGACGTTCTAAAAAGATGAATAGATTTTTCAGGAGTAGGATGGATGAAATTGTTTATCTTCACAGTTTATTTTCAACTTGGATTTTCCATAATGTTCATGTACGAGTTAAAACGTTTGTATTTAGTTTAAATTGCCATGTTGGTACTTTGCGATAGATAAGTGACTATTGGGTTGCAGTTTGGACACTCGGCCTCCAAAAGGTTTGCCACCACTGTCCTAGTCTAATGTCCCACCATTGCTTAATTCATGTAAATTTGGCTCCACCCGTGACCACACCCGCATTCTGGTCCTTGGCCACACCCATTTTTTGGCGCGGCGCGCACAGCTTACCGCCCCTCCTTTTTGCCCCCCCCCCTGGAAAATTTTCTGCGGACGCCCATGCACCTCGGGTATCCTTTAAGCAACACACAGGCTCTGTAAGAAGCAGTCACAGTATATATCACTTTGCCTTATTGAGGCTCTCACCACTCAGAGGTTCTGAAGTATGTTTTCAACTTGATCACAGGGTCCATAAAAGCAGCGTCTGGAATAACAAGTTTGCCAGCTAATTAAGAGCATGTGCGCACATGTACAGTAGCTCTATTTGCAGGGTGCCATCCATGTATCTCCCAAACCACATAGCCAATCAGCTGCCGCACACTGACATCAATCAAGGCTAAGGGCTCTTGGGACTGCGGCAGTCCGTTGCTGTAGTTAGGAGCGGTGACCGCACACCTCACCACGCGTATCGGCCTCTTCCGGCCTTCATTATGTGATAAACAGGCGATGGTTTCGTAAGGGTGGCCAAACATCAGGCAACTTGGCAGTCAATCGACCATCTAATTCTATTATTATACTCGAATTGGATGAAAATTGGTGCCGCCAAGTGCATGCCCGACCAACAAAGCAACCAATTTCGGGATGGAAATTGGTCACATGGTCGATTGCGCATGATGCTAGATGTCAGGCCGAAGTTGGTTGATCAGGTACGATCGGGAAGCGATTAAACGACGAAACCCCTGCTGTGGTGTCAGCCTCCACGCAGTTTCTGTCCATCTTGCCGGGTTCTGCATACACTCATACACGGTAGTTGCGCATAGCATCTGACGTCAGGCGCTATGCGCTGCTAGTGTGTATGCGTATATGCATTTGTTGCCCGGCATGGATGGTCACCGCGTGGAGGCTGCTACAGGACAGGTAATGTATAATTGCACACACAGGGGGCACATTTATACATTGGGGGGGCAGTGACGGTGTGGACGCGGCAGTCTCAGCTTATTCCCTGAAGATTTAATGCTGAAATTGGACGGGAATTGGTCTGTAGTATATGGGCAGCTTCGACAAGAGATAAATTTATCTCTAATCAGATGCGATTAGAGATAAATGTGTCTCTTTGCTGAATGTGCCCATAATCGTCAGGTCTATGGGCATCTTAAAGGGAACCAGAGAGGATCAAGAAAAGGTTTTATACATACCTGGGGCTTCCTCCAGCCCCATACGCACGGATCGCTCCCACGCCGCCGTCCTCTGTTGCCTGGATCCGCCGATACCGGGTCATTGCCGCGAGTGGGCCGGCGGACGCGGCCGATTCTCCGCATGACACAGAGCTCCCTCCATGTACGTACGCATGAGGCTGCCTACTGCGCAGCCGCACGTGTACGGGTATGGAGGGAGCCCCTGTGATGCGGACAATTGGCCGCGTCCGCCGGAAGTGACGGGCCCGGTACCGGTGGTTCCAGGAAGCGGAGGATGGCAGTTTGGGAGCGATCCAGGCTTATGGGGCTGGAAGAAGCCCCAGGTATGTATAAAAGCCTTTCTCTATTTTAACAAACCATTCCTCTCTGGTTCCCTTTAAGTCCTCATATAACGTCCTGTACGTATGCTTATTAACGTAAATTTAGGGGGATTGCAATCTTGTGGGCATTTCACAAACTGTTTGTAGTTCTTTTGTAAATTACATGTGGGAGCTCAATGAATTCAAACCATTATAAGATAGCAAACTATATCGCCATCTTGTGGTCAGCCGACTAACTGCATTTACACAATTCAGATGCATTGGTTCAACTACAATAGTCATACAACAAAATCTGTTTCTCTGCTGATAATTGTGCGATTATCTTCATTTAGATAAAAAAAAAACACAGAGGGTTATGATCACACCTTTGCCTCCGTAACTAAAAATCAATCGACAAGTACAGGGTATTTCCCTCCCTCCGGCCGATATTAAACAATTCATAGGAAGGGGGAGAAACTCATTTTGCTACAGAGACCCCTGGGTGCCGGTGTACCTAACTGGTATATCTAGCGGGTCTCAATTTGTTTTAAAGGACCACTATCGTGAAAAATTGTAACTTTTAAAATGCATGTAACCATATACAAATAATACGTATTTTTCTTCCAGAGTAAAATAAATTACTTTTCTCCAATGTTACTGTCACTTACAGTAGGTAGTACAAATCTGACAGAACCAACAGGTTTTGGACTAGTCCACCTCTTCATGGGGGATTCTCTGCAGGGCTTATAAAGACATTCCCTGAAAAGGATTTATACAATTATTTATTTATTTTATTTATTTAAGTATTTATATAGCGCCGACATATTACGCAGCGCTGTACAGAGTATATTGTCTTGTCACTAACTGTCCCTCAGAGGGGCTCACAATACAATGATGCTAAACCAGCTTTCCTGCTCACTGCACACTTTTTAGGCAGTTGGACAGAGCAACTGACATTCACTAACTGCTTTTGAAAATAAACAAAACCCTGAGAATCGCCTGTGAGGAGATGGGCTAGTCGAAAACCTGCTGGCACTATCAGATTTCTACTACCTACTGTAAGTGACAGGAACATAGGAGAAAAGTAATTTATGGCTCATTTTACTCTGGAAGAAACGTACTTCTTATTTGTATGTGTTTACATGTATTTTAAATGTTACGATTTTCATGATAGTGGTCCTTTAATAACCCGTTGTAATCACCCCCTCGTGTTGAACGTTCCATTGTGAATATTATCCTAACAGGGGATTTATCACAATTATCCTTGCTCTTAAAGTGGCACTATGGCAAAAAATTGAAAATTTAACCAGTTCACCCCCAAGGGTTTTTATCCTAACGGACCAGAGCAATTTTCAGTTGTCAGCGCTCCTCCCTTTTATTCCCTAATAACTTTATTACTACTTATCACAAGAAAATGATCTATACCTCGTTTTTTTTGCCACCAATTAGGCTTTCTGTGGATAGTACATTTTGCTAAGAATTTTTTTATTCTAAATGCATTTTAATGAGAAAAACAGAAAAAAAAAGAAAAAAAATCATTATTTCTCAGTGTTCAGTCTTTATAGTTTTAAAATTAAACATTCTCCTGTGGATAAAACAAACACGTTTTATTTTCCCAGTGGTCCCGATAATTAAACCGTTTAGATTATGTCCCTACCACAATGTATGGCGACAGTATATTATTTTGAAATATAAGTGGTTATTTTTCTGTTTGTTCTGGCCATAATTACAAGCCCCTATGCAATAAATTAAAATTAATTTTCCCCCATAAAATATAGAATAAAAAAAGCTGAGTCCCTAAGGCAACTATTTATTTATTTTTTTTAAGCTGATTTTTTTTTACAAGTGTTTTTTGAGGGGGGGAGGGTTGGAAGTGTAATTTTATTAATGATGTGTATATACTTGAAAATGGATGTATTTTGTAGGTGTAATATACTTTTTGGCCACAAGATGGCGCTAGTGAACACTCATAGGCCGTGTTCATTTTTTTTTTTTTTTTACACTTTATTAAACTGTTACATTTCCTGTTTATGTGAATGGACGTAGCCGCTGTTCGCGGTCACGTCCATTCACTCCAGGCACTGCGATTGGGTAGAGGACTGTTCGGTCCTCTTCCCCAATCACCCAGCACGGGATCCCGACGGTAATGGCGGCGGTAGCGGCGGACACACGGCGGTAGCAGCGGCGGGAATGCGCGACGTATTAAAACGTCATGTTGCTGTTAATAGCGGTAAGCATGACGTTTTAATACGTTAGGATGGCGGTAAATGGTTAAAATATGTGCAAAAATAAACAAATAAGAAGTACATGTAAATGAACCAGGCGCAAAGGAGAATAAAAACACAATTGAAAACAACTGCTCAGCTGCGTGTTAAAAGGGGGAATCCCTCCACCCCTCAAGGATACAAAATAGAGTTTTAACACAGATGACACGCGCTAGATAATCCCCCAAAAATCCATTTATTATTAATAAGAATTTCCACAATGAACATGAATCATCAGCACTCCCTCATAGAACAGTCACTCATTCACACCACACACACTTAGAAGGGCCCTTCTATGAAAAAAAAAAGTGAAAAAACTTGATTGTAAAATTGGGCAGTACAAAATATGTAGATAAAAAACTATTCTCAATTGCAATAATGTCCTTTTTAGCAGTTTCCTTGCCAAAGACAGATTCCCATCCAGCACCTATATAAATGTTATATGCTCCAGCTTGAAAGCAAAGATGTACAAACAGTTCCTTGCGACTTTAAAATTGTTGATGCTTAAGCAGACTATATAGAACTCACGTGTTCCTGTGTAAATACGTCCACATAGATTGTTAGTAAAGATAGTTCACCTCCGCACTCCTCATGAGTCGTGATAGTACTGACGGCAGCTCCAGATTCCTGCTCCACGCCAGCGGACTCGTACAGAACGCGTCACTTCCGCCAGTAAGATTCAGCGGGTCGTTCTCAGTACTTCCGCCCGGCTGGGCTACACTGGGCTTAGCTTCATACGGTGACGTCACCTCAAGATCTTAGAACTTCACATACGGGCAGCAGCTGCGCGCTTTAACTGCAAGCCCAGTTCCAGTCCTGTGATTGCGTTGCCCACAAATTTCAGCAATGTCTCTCCACCTCAGAGGTGGACGTCATTTTACTCTGGAAAAAATGTACTTCTTATTTGTATATGTTTGCACATATTTTAAATTTTACTATTTTTCTCCATTGTACCCCTTTAAAGGGATACTGTAGGGGGTCGGGGGAAAATGAGTTGAACTTACCTGGGGCTTCTAATGGTCCCCCGCAGACATCCTGTGCCCGCGCAGCCACTCAACGATGCTCCGGCCCCGCCTCCTGGTCACTTCTAGAATTTCAGACTTTAAAGTCTGAAAACCACTGCGCTTGCGTTGCCGTGTCCTCGCTCCCCCTGATGTCACTAGGAACGTACGGTGCAGGCACAGACCATACTGGGCATGCGCAGTACCTTCCTGGTGACATCAGCGGCAGTTAGGACGCGGCAACGCAGGCGCAGTGGTTTTCAGACTTTAAAGTCTAAAATACCAGAAGTGAACCAGAGGCGGGGCCGGAGCATTGGGAAGTGGCTGCATGGGCACAGGATGTCTGTGGGGGACCATTAGAAGCCCCGGGTAACTTTAAATCATTTTCCCCCGACCCCTCTACAGTATCCCTTTAATAACACATGTTCCTGGATTCTCTTTTTCAATTGTCTTGTGGTCTAACCCACATACAGAAGATGACATAGACATTCCAATACATGCACCACATGTGTGTTATTGCATCTTAATTTGAATTTTACAATTCCCTCCAGCATTTCTGAAAGTGGTGCTCCTATCAACATACGTTTTGACATCATTTTTGTTGGATTATACTCTGACCTCACCAGCATGTCTTTTAAATTAGGGGCCCTCTTAGCTTTAAGATGCAGGTCACCCACCACCTCCCGCAACACATGGTCAAGCTGAAGAATGTTCCAATTTTTGTCTAGTAAACTCCTCAGCTGCGCCCAATGAGACCCATAGCGGGTGACCAACCTTACTTGCCTTGCTTCTGTCTCTCCCCACTCAAAGGTTTTTTTTTCCAGTAGATCACAGCGTGGAGTAACTTCCGCTCTCCTTCTTGCTAGTCTTAACCTCCTGAGCGTTACGTCGCTCAGGAGGGTTTGCAGTCGAGAGTCCCCCAGTATAATTTTTTGAGATTGCATAGTTGTAATAGCTTCAGCTAACACTAGACTAGCTAGCAGTGGTGGCCGGCATCCTCCGATTACTTTTGATCCCCCCTGATCGCCGCTGAATACATTACCCAGCCTGGATCCAGCGATCGGTGCAGCCTTCCCGGACAGCTCCGCTCTTCTCTATGGGGTGGATCGAACATGATGTCATGACGTCGGCGACATCATGAAGTCATGCGCAGACCCGATCCTCCCCATAGAGAGGACCGGAGATGTACAGGGAGGATGCGCGATCTCTGGATCCAGGGGGAGTAATGTATTTAGCGGCGATCAGGGGGGATCAAAAGTAATCAGGGGATACCGGCCACCACTGCTAGCTAGCCTAGTGCTAGCTGAATCTATTACAACTATGCAATCTCAAAAAATTATACTGGGGGACTCCTGAGGAGAGCCGGCGGTATGCCAGACACAGCGTCGGGCATACCGATAAGGAGGTTAATGTCTCATGGTCATATCCCCTTGTGAGGAATCTGTTTTCTGTTAAGGTAAGTTCTAACTGCAAGTCAGGATCTAAGGAACAATTTTGTCAAACCCGCAGCATCTGGCCCACCGGTATGCCCCTAACCAGAGACCGTGGGTGGAAACTACCACCATACAGGAGAGTGTTGCCTGCTGTGGGTTTGCGAAATGTCCTGGTGATCAATGTCCCCCTACTTTTTTCAATCGTCAAGTCCAGAAAAGTTATACTGCACTTGTCAAGGTTAAAGGTTAGTTGCAGGGCAGTTTCAAGGCTAAATTGCACCCAGGGCGAAGGTTTAAAAATTATGCTCCCTTCCCCCCACCCCCAAGGACTCGCAAACCCTTACTCTTTAGTGACAGTCATACAGCCACAGGCCACAAGTAGATCTGCCTACCTACTAGTGACCAGCCGCTCATCCAGGAGGAAGCAGGCACCAGGAAAACACACAGGCGAAGAGAGCCTGGAAAGCCAACTACTCCTGACAGCCTGCAGTACTGCTACAGGACATTAGGTGTCATCACACGGTGGTGACGTGATGATGACTTGATGTTTGACGCAGGCAGCCCAGGAGGAGTCAAGGAAGGTGATCGTGCTGGTAATCTACTTTCTTCTTCCATAGCGTTAATGTCCTTCTGCCTGCGCTCCCCCCCCCCCCTTTTTCTACTTGCCGGTCTGTGCCCAGGGTGGTCGCCCTGCCCGCACCGAACAAGAAACTGCCCTGATTAGTTGGATATTATAGTCATTGCATTTGAGTTGATCTAAACACCTTGCCAACTCGCATTCAGTTCGACGCCATATCAGGAGCACATCGTCCATAAAACGAATCCAGAGGGCGGTGTGCGTGACGTACACCTTACTTCGCTCCCCTACCTCATGAAGAAGGATACCAGTTTTCGGAAGGCTTGCACACCAGAGGAACAGCTAATGATTACTCTATGGTTAGTAACAACAACTCCAACATATTTTTTTAAACCAAGAACTGTTTTATTACAAAACCTTCCCACAATGGAAAAAAAATAACAAAGCTTCCAACATGGAAGTGAATACCACAGTCTTCCAATGTGGAAGAGAGCAAAAAAAAAATTCAACTTTTAAAAAACAGAACATAAATGTAATGCTGGGGGGTATACTTTCTGAGTCAGCGTGTGTGCTCAATGGACTATGTAGCTGGGTAATGGAAGAGGCTACACAGATGGACACAGGAGTAATGAACAAGGGAGCAAGATTGTCCAGAGCAACTGTAGCTCTGGGCCACCTATTACGCTAGATGCTATGGGATTCAATACATAACAGACATAGTCGGTGACAGGCTTGGGTCATACACCATAGATCAGATGGCAGGGGTACAGTGGACTAGACAGAATCAGAGTCGGTAACAGGCTAAGATCATACACGTTAATTTAGAAAAATAACAAATGGCTCAACTAATAGATAAATATATATTCGCAGATCTGCATATATATTTATCAAGAAACTAGCAAAAGCACAAGTAATAACCACTAACAAGACAAACAACAGACAGACAGACAGAATGCTTTGCCAATCTAGTCGCTGCCCCAACGACGACAACATTCACACTGACATAGACAAGACTAACAGGTAGGAGCGTAACTAATGGCAACTGCTGCTTTAGTTACGTCCTCAAGAACAAGGCAAAAAGGAATACTACCAGTCACCAACGTGGTGCTGGCAGAATCCAAGCTATCAGGATCAGAAGGACTTTACTGTATCCCCGCGGATACAGCAAACGTCCAAGCAAGAATCAAGTTTAAACAATGCAATATACCATTCACATGAATGACCCAGCAACAACTCAGAGAGCTGAACGCTATGTCGGGCGAGGTCTGAAATGGGAGGCGTACTTTTATGTGGACAACTGGACATCAGCCAATGGATGCAGCCATGCAAATTCCCCTGAATGGTAATCACTCAATCCTGAGCTAGCTTGATTACAAGCTGCTAGCTGAAAGACTCTCATAACAAATACATGCAATATTATGCAACAATATGCATGTAGGAAATCCAGGGCTATCTGGCTGCAGCTCAACTTCAGCAAGCAATAGGAGGAGTCATGTCAGCATCCTGAGCTGCTCTGAACTGCAGAGTGATTGCAAATGACAATGAGACTTATTGCGAATGCGTAACCGAATGCAAGCAGATAAGGCAGAACCGCTCAGTTGCAGTTCCATCCAGTGGCGGACATACGGCCGTGCAGGCCGTGCCGCCGCACGAGGGCCCCTGAAGTTCCGCTGCTTCAGGGGCCCATTAAGTATTGCAGGTTTTTTTTATTTAATTTTTTTTTTTTTATGTATTATTTTTTTAACCTGGGGGGCCCAACTCCTGTCCTCCCCCCTCACCTCGCCCCCCCCCCCCCCCCCTCATGCGGCGGGAGAGCGGAAAATACAAGAAGTCTCCGGCCGGGGCGGCAGCTGCCGCTTGGTCTCCAACTTGGAGACATATCGGAAACTAAGCAGCAGCTGCCTCTAGCGTCTGCTGCAGCCCCGGCCGGAGACTTCCTGTATTTTCTGCTCTCCCGCCGGCTGCAGCGCATACCGGGAGGGGGGCCCCGAGGTGAGTGAGGGAGGATAGGAGTCGGGCCCCCCACCCGGATAGCTACCCACCCGGCTACCTTACCCACCCACCCGGCTACCTACCCCGCTACCTAACCATCCACCCGGCTACCTACCCGGCTACCTAACCAGGCTACCTACCCACCCACCCGGCTACCTAGCTACCCACCCGGCTACCTAACCACCCTGCCGGCTATCTACCTGGCTACCTACCCACCCGGCTACCTAACCACCCTGCCGGCTATCTACCTGGCTACCTACCCACGCGGCTACCTACCCACCCACCCGGCTACCTAACCACCCTGCCGGCTACCTACCTGGCTACCTACCCACCCGGCTACCTAACCACCCTGCCGGCTATCTACCTGGCTACCTACCCACCTGGCTACCTACCCACCCGGCTACCTAGCTACCCACCCGGCTACCTAACCACCCTGCCGGCTATCTACCTGGCTACCTACCCATCCGGCTACCTACCCACCCGGCTACCTAGCTACCCACCCGGCTACCTAACCACCCTGCCGGCTACCTAACTTCCTGGCTACCTACCCACCCACCTGGCTACCTACACACCCACCCGGCTACCTTACCCACCCACCCGGCTACCTACCCCGCTACCTAACCATCCACCCGGCTACCTACCCGGCTACCTAACCAGGCTACCTACCCACCCACCCGGCTACCTAGCTACCCACCCGGCTACCTAACCACCCTGCCGGCTATCTACCTGGCTACCTACCCACCCGGCTACCTACCCACCCGGCTACCTAGCTACCCACCCAGCTACCTAACCACCCTGCCGGCTATCTACCTGGCTACCTACCCACCCGGCTACCTACCCACCCGGCTACCTAGCTACCCACCCGGCTACCTAACCACCCTGCCGGCTACCTACCTACCTGGCTACCTACCCACCCACCCGGCTACCTACACACCCACCCGGCTACCTACCCACCCACCCGGCTACCTTACCCACCCACCCGGCTACCTACCCCGCTACCTAACCACCCACCCGGCTACCTACCCACCCACCCGGCTACCTACCCACCCACCCGGCTACCTTACCCACCCACCCGGCTACCTACCCCGCTACCTAACCACCCACCCGGCTACCTACCCCGCAACCTAACCACCCACCCGGCTACCTACCCGGCTACCTAACCACCCTGCCGGCTACCTACCCACCCACCCGGCTACCTAGCTACCCACCCGGCTACCTAACCACCCTGCCGGCTACCTACCTACCCGGCTACCTACCCACCCACCCGGCTACCTAACCACCCACCCGGCTACCTAACCACCCACCCGGCTACCTACCCACCCGGATACCTACCTACCCACCCGGCTGCCTAACCACCCGGCTACCTACCCACCCACCCGGCTACCTACCCACCCGGATACCTAACCACCCACCCGGCTACCTACACACCCACCCGGCTACCTACCTACCCACCAGGCTACCTACCTACCTACCCACCCGGCTACCTACCAACCCACCAGGCTACCTACCCACCCACCCAGCTACCTAACCACCCACCTACCCACCCACCAGGCTACCTACCCACCCGCCTACCCAGCCACCCACCAGGCTACCCACCCGGCTACCCAGCCACCCACCAGGCTACTTACCCACCCGGCTAAGGGCTACCTACCTACCCACCCGGCTGCCTACCTACCCACCAGGCTACCTATCCACCCAACCACCCATGGGAGCTGCGCGCCGGATGGAGGCTGGGACAGGAGGTCTGCTGCTGCAGGTGAGTAAATGTTTTTTTTTTATTATTTATTTTAGCAGGTGTATGTTCTGGGCAGGTCTGCCACATGATTGCGTGTATGTTCTGGGCAGGTCTGCCACATGATTGCGTGTATGTTCTGGGCAGGTCTGCCACATGATTGCATGTATGTTCTGGGCAAATTTGCTACATGATTGCATGTGTTTTCTGGGCAAATCTGCCGACATGATTGCACGTATTTTCTGGGCATATCTGCCGACATGATTGCAGGTATTTTCTGGGCATATCTGCCGACATGATTGCACGTATTTTCTGGGCATATCTGCCGACATGATTGCACGTATTTTCTGGGCATATCTGCCGACATGATTGCACATATTTTCTGGGCATATCTGCCGACATGATTGCACGTATTTTCTGGGCATATCTGCCGACATCATTGCACGTATTTTCTGGGCAAATCTGCCGACATCATTGCACGTATTTTCTGGGCAAATCTGCCGACATGATTGAATGTATTTTCTGGGCAAATCTGCTCACATTATGTGTATTTTCTTGAGAAAACCTGCACAATTATGTGAATTTTCTGGGGAAAGGGTCACCAAAACTTGGGCCCACTGTCTTTGCGTTGCACTTTTCAAGGGAACCTGAGGTGAGAATAATATTGAGGCTGCCATATTTCTCTCCTTTTAAGCAATACCAGTTGCCTGGTTGCCGTTCTGGTCCTCTGCCTCTTATTCTTTCAACCATAGACCCTGAACAAGCATGCAGCAGGTCAGGGGTTTCTGACAATATTGTCAGAACTGAGAAGATTAAGCTGCATGCTTGTTGCTGGTGTAATTCAGTTTATTACTGCAGCCAAATAGATCAGCAGGGCCGCCAGGCAACTAGTATTGTTTAAAAGGAAATAAATATGGCAGCCTCCATATCACTCTCACCCCGGGATCACTTTAAATTACAGTTAGCTCCGCCCTTATCCGGTCATTGCCACGCCCATTTTTTTTGCCGCAGGTTCTATCCATGCCCATAGCCGCACCCATTTTTTGCCGCCCACAATTGATATTTTGCACAGGGGCCCACTGCTGCCTGTGTCCGCCACTGGTTCCATCGCTACAGCTGAAGTATGCGATTTAGGACTCTGAACTTTGGTGCACCAGAAGCTCTGGCATTTGACCTTGTTATTTTAACATCAGCTGTGGAGGTATGGGATAGCACTGTAGAAACTAATATGGTGGTTGCTTTGCAATAGGATGTGGGACTCAGCATACAGGGGCGTAGGGCCTGTGGTCGCAACGGTCGCCACGACGACCGGGCCCGGCTCCTGAAGAGGCGGGGGAGGGGCCCGGGGGGGGGGCACATGTGTTTTTGTAGTGTGCGACCATGCGTGCTATTGGGCGGGGGGAGCCGCAGCTGCGGGGAGGGCAGCCCGACCTCTCCCTCCCTTCCTCTCCCCGGGGCCCCCTCCTTCAAATGCAGAGTGCGCGGCGCACGGAAGCGCTGTAGGCAGAACTCACCTCCGTCCCTGCGTTCCAAGCGCCGCTGATCTCCTCCCGCTCTGCATAGATGCTGTTACACACTGCTTCCGGCTAAACAGGAAGCAGTGTGTAACAACATCTATACAGCAGGAGGAGATCAGCGGCGCAGGGACGGAGGTGAGTTCTGCCTACAGCGCTTCCGTGCGCCGCGCACTCTGCATCTGAAGGGGGGGGGGGGGGCCCGGGGAGAGGAAGGGAGGGAGAGGTCGGGCTGCCCTCCCCGCAGCTGCGGCTCCCCCCTTCATTATAGGGCACCTACCTACCTACCTACCCTGGGGGGCAGCTACCTACCTAACCTATCCTGGGGGGCAGCTACCTACCTAACCTATCCTGGGGGGGGCAGCTACCAACCTAATCTATCCTGGGGGGGCAGCTACCTACCTAACCTATCCTGGGGGGGGCAGCTACCTACCTAACCTATCCTGGGGGGGGCAGCTACCTACCTAACCTATCCTGGGGGGCAGCTACCTACCTAATCTATCCTGGGGGGGGCAGCTACCTACCTAACCTATCCTGGGGGGGCAGCTACCTACCTAACCTATCCTGGGAGGGCAGCTACCTACCTAACCTATCCTGGGGGGCAGCTACCTACCTAACCTATCCTGGGGGGGCAGCTACCTACCTAACCTATCCTGGGGGGCAGCTACCCACCTAACCTATCCTGGGGGGGCAGCTACCTACCTAACCTATCCTGGGGGGCAGCTACCTAATCTAACCTATCCTGGGGGGCAGCTACCTAATCTAATTTATCCTGGGGGGCAGCTACCTAATTTATCCTGGGGGGCAGCTACCTAATTTATCCTGGGGGGAAGCTACCTAATCTATCCTGGGGGGCAGCTACCTACTCTAACCTATCCTGGGGGGCAGCTACCTACTCTAACCTATCCTGGGGGGCAGCTACCTACTCTAACCTATCCTGGGGGGCAGCTACCTACTCTAACCTATCCCGGGGGGCAGCTACCTACTCTAACCTATCCTGGGGGGCAGCTACCTACTCTAACCTATCCTGGGGGCAGCTACCTAATCTAACCTATCCTGGGGGAAAGCTACCTAATCTATCCATGGGGGCAGCTACCTAACCTATACTGGGGGGCACCTACCTCATCTAACCTATACTGGGGGGCAGCTACCTAATCTAACCTATACTGGGGGGCACCTACCTATCTAACCTGGGGGCACTTACTTGTCTAACCTGTATTCGGGGCACCTAGCTAGCCTATACAGGTGGCAACTATACTGGCTACCTATATTGGAGGCACCTACCTAACTAACCTATACTGGGGGCACCTACCTATCTAACCTATGCTGGGGGCAACTATTCTGGCTACCTATATTAGAGGCACCCACCTAGCTAACCTGTACTGGGGGCACCTATCTATCTAACTTATACCGGCGGCGCCTGCCTATCTAACCTATACTGGGGGCAACTATACTGGCTACCTATGCTGGAGGCACCTACCTGGCTAACCTATACCGGGGGCAACTATACTGGCTTACCTATGCCTGGCTACCTATACTGGGGGGACCTATAGCTGGCTATAGGGATTCGGATATGTGTGTGCGTCGGGTGTTGCCGGGGGAGGGGGGCTGTTGTTGCCGTGGGGGGGCCCACATCCAGATTCCGCATCGGGGCCCAGAGGTTTTTAGCTACGCCACTGTCAGCATACAAAGAGCTGAAGCTGCGGGTATTGGACCTGCCGCTCTCGGATGGAGCAGTAGAGGCTATTGGCATGGGACATGGTATCACGCAGTAGTTGCATGATTACTGTAGCTCCATAATGACCACAATGACTATAAATAGCGGCAGTGTAGCAGTGCATGATAGTTAAAGCCTTGAAGCTGGATGGTGTGGCCGTGCACAAAGCAGAGAAGATCAGAGATGACCAGGAGTGACCTGAAGAAAGATATCATAATATTAAGATTAAAAACACTTAAGCGGCTTAAAAATAGTGGCAGGGCAGGCTGTGCACCATAATTTAAAGTGAATCTTAACTGTGTTAAAAGAAAAACGTTTCCCTTAGCTGGGACTTTCCCAAGCCACCTGCAGCCGTCCAGTGCCCTCGCTGGTCCTCGACTATCCTCCTGTGCCCCGCCGCGGGTTAGTTTCGTTTTCGGACGACTGAGAGTCGGCCTTGGCCAAGCACATCCTTGTACGTGTTACCGTCATCAAGTGCATCCAGCACAGGCGCAGTAAGAGAAACCTCATGCTCCACCTGCGCAGGACGCACTTGATGACGGTAATGTGTCCAAGGGTGGGCGTGGCCAGTGCTGACTCTTAATCGGCCGAATATGAAACTAATCTGCAGTGGGGCACCGGAGTTTAGTCGAGGACTGACGAGGGCACAGGACAGAAGCCCCAGGTAAGTGAAACATCTTTTTTACTAACAGTTCAACAAATATTCAAGAGACAAAGTTGCTGGCATTGCAGTACATGAAGGTCACATTCATGTAGCGCTATAGAGCTATTCAATTGCACTGCTTAGTGAATCAACCCCTGGGTGAGCAGGCAGTGGGTGGGTGCGGGGCACTGGTAGCCTGATGGCCGTTTTTGCGCTTAACACGCTTCTACGGAGCCTCTGTAGAAGCGCATTTAGCGCAAAATGCTCCGAAGTATACCTTTGGACCGTTTTGCACTAAAAGGCCGTAGTAGCGCGTTTAGCACGAAACGGCCATCAGACTACCAGTGCCCCGCACCCACCCACTGCCTTCTCACCAGGATCGGTATGTGTATCTCAACTTGTTTGAACCACCTCTGCTCACAACAATTGTTTATTGCTTGTTGCTTTTCATATCTACTAATAATACTGAAGATTGCAGTGCCGACTTTCACCTCTTTTCTCCATTGAATACTGTTATCAACTCACCTCCAGAATACTGGCGTGGGGTCACTTCTGAGGATACTGGTGTGGGATCACTTCTGAGGATACTAGTGTGGGATTATCCAAAGGTAAGTATTTCTGGTTAATTTAGAACAATAAAGGATTTTTTTGTTGTATTTGTATTTATTTTTTTCATAACTTTTTGCAGAAATGGGTAAGGGGTACGTCAGTATCCCTATACCGATTTCACCTGGGAAGGGGGCAGGCATCCATGGGTCCGCTTGTTAAAGAGGGACCCCTGGATACCACCATGAACTCCTACCCATCGGCAGCCACCACCTTGTCCTCCATGCTCCTCCATGTTTGGCAAATTTGCTACGATAGCATGTACAGGGGCTTTTGCTATTGGCTGCGGAATTTGGCGCCATTAACTTCAAATGAAAATGCTTTCAGAACATGAAAATTGGAACTCTAAATTTGGAATTTGCCTGCGGAACACAGAATTTTGACTAAATCGGAAGTTGGCTGTTCCGTTCAACACTAATCAAAAGGGACAGAGGTCTCAGCAATGATAAGTAAGTCCATGCCTACATCAGGCTCCACTGTGCCTACTCTAATAGTGGGCACCTATCACTACTGATTTGAGGGTGGTGAAGACAAAATACAAAGTCTGCCTGATACTGCTGTAGGGGTTAGGGGGGTGAAATACTGTGACAGTGGCGTAGCTAGAGTATTTGACACCCGGCACAGATAATTTACCAACACCCCCCCCCCCCCAAAAAAAAAGTGAAGCGCGCCGCAGCACAAATGGGTGTGGCCATGACATCACATGGGCGGAGCTAACTATAATGTAACTGTGTAACAGTAAGGCAGTGGGCTAATATAGGTAGCCAGAATAGTTGCCCCAGTATAGGTTAGATATGTAGCTGCCCTCCAGTATAGGTTAGATTGGTAGCTGCCCCCCAGTATAGGTTAGATTAGGTAGGTGCCCCCAGTATAGGTTAGATAGGTAGCTGCCCCCCAGTATAGTTTAAATTTGGTAGGTGCCTCCCAGTATAGGTTAGATAGCTAGCTGCCCCCCAATTTAGGTTAGATTGGTAGCTGCCCCAAGTATAGGTTAGATAGGTAGCTGCCCCCCAATATAGGTTAGATAGGTAGCTGCCCCAGTATAGGTTAAATTAGGTAGGTGCCCCCCAGCATAGGTTAGATAGGTAGCTGCCCCCCAGTATAGGTTAAATTAGGTAGGTGCCCCGAGTATAGGTTAGATTAGGTAGCTGCCCCAGTATAGGTTAGATTAGATAGCTGCCCCCAGTATAGGTTAGGTAGGTAGGTAGGTAGGGGCCTCCCCATAATGGAGGGGGGAGTCAGCCGCGGGGAGGGCAGCCCGACCTCTCCCTCCCACCTTTCCTCTCCCCGGGCCGCCCTCTGTGCTCCCCCTCCAACTGCAGAGTTAGCGCAGGGAAGCGCTGTAAATAGTCAGTACTCACATCCCTGGCTCCAATCGCCGCTCACTCGCCGCAGGTCTCCTGCTCTGCATAGACGCTGATACACACGCTGCTTCCTGTTTTCCGGGCTGACTCCCCCCTCCATTACAGCGCACCCCCCCCCTCCCTCAGCGCGGCTATCCCGAGTTATATCACCCCTGCCCTGCCAATCTCTCACCCCACCTGGTGCGGGTCGCACTCCCCGCCCCCCCCTCACCCGCTAGTGTACCGTGACAGGGTATTACATTTACAATTTAGGATGATTGATTCTTTTATTGATTGAGCCCCCTTTTTCAAATTTGAGCACCACCCTCTTGAGGATAGAGATGGCTCGAACCTCCGATCTTCGGTTTGCGAACCTCAAACACAAACTTTTGCAAAAGTTCGGTTCACGCGAACTTCCGCGAACCGCAATAGACTTCAATGGAGAGGCGAACTTTGAAAATTAGAAACATTTATGCTGGCCACAAAAGTTAATCGATTTTAAAATTCTCCTTCTGACCGTAGGAAAATTAAACGCCCGCTGATTTTAGCGGTTTATAGCAAAGCCCCCTTACATAGTAGAAACACCAAATTTGCAGGGTATGTAGAGGGGGACAGTGACCATAAGAGGAATAACATTTTTTTCAAAAAGACCTTATAGTTTTTGAGAAAATCGATTTTTAACCACTTGAGGACCGTAGGATTTACCCCCCTTAAAGGGAAGGTTCAGGGAGGGGATTCAAAAAATAAAAATAAATTTCCACTTACCTGGGGCTTCCTCCAGCCCGTGGCAGGCAGGAGGTGCCCTCGCCGCCGCTCCGCAGGCTCCCGGTGGTCTCCGGTGCCCGACCCGACCTGGCCAGGCCGGCTGCCAGGTCGGGCTCTTCTGCGCTCCATTTCCTGGGACTTCTGCGTCCCACGCCGGCGCGCTGACGTCATCGGACGTCCGCCGGGCTGTACTGCGCATGCGCAGAACTACTGCGCATTTTTACTTTTTATTATATTCATCAAAAAAGACATGAATTTTGTCAAAAAAAATGATTTTTTTAACTTTCTGTGCTGACATTTTTCAAATAAAGTAAAATTTCTGTATACATGCAGCGCGAAAAATGTGGACAAACATGTTTTTGATTAAAAAAACCCATTCAGTGTATATTTATTGGTTTGGGTAAAAGTTATAGCGTTTACAAACTATGGTGCAAAAAGTGAATTTTCCCATTTTCCAGCATCTCTGACTTTTCTGACCCCCTGTCATGTTTCATGAGGGGCTAGAAATCCAGGATAGTATAAATACCCCCCAAATGACGCCATTTTGGAAAGAAGACATCCCAAAGTATTCACTGAGAGGCATAGTGAGTTCATAGAATATATTATTTTTTGTCAAAGTAAGCGGAAAATGACACTTTGTGACAAAACAAACAAAAAAAAAGTTTACATTTCTTCTAACTTGCGACAGAAAAAAAAATGAAATCTGCCACGGACTCACCATGCCCCTCTCTGAATACCTTGAAGTGTCTACTTTCCAAAATGGGGTCATTTGTGGGGTGTGTTTACTGTCCTGACATTTTGGGGGGTGCTAAATTGTAAGCACCCCTGTAAAGCCTAAAGGTGCTCATTGGACTTTGGGCCCCTCAGCGCAGTTAGGCTGCAAAATATCTCTGTAAATGACAATTGTTTGATTTTTTTTACACACAATTGTCCATTTACAGCGAGATTTCTCCCACTCAGCATGGGTATGTGTAAAAATACACCCCAAAACACATTATACTACTTCTCCTGAGTACGGCGAGTACCACATGTGTGGCACTTTTTTGCACCTTAACTGCGCTAAGGGGCCCAAATTCCAATGAGTACCTTTAGGATTTCACAGGTCATTTTTGTTTCAAGACTATTCCTCACGGTTTAGGGCCCCTGAAATGCCAGGGCAGTATAGGAACCCCACTAATGACCCCATTTTAGAAAGAAGACACCCCAAATTGATTTTTATTGTTTTTTTTCACAAAGTGTAATTTTCCGCCAACTTGTGACAAAAAATAAAATCTTCTATGAACTCACCATACTCCTAACGGAATACCTTTGGGTGTCTTCTTTCTAGAATGGGGTCATTTGTGGGGTTCCTATACTGCCCTGGCATTTTAGGGGCCCTAAACCGCGAGGAGTAGTCTTGAAACCAAATGTCGCAAAATGAACTGTGTGAAAAAAAAACAATAAAAATCAATTTCCACTAACTTTTGACAAAAAATAAAATCTTCTATGAACTCGTCATACACCTAACAGAATACCTTGGGGTGTCTTTTTTCTAAAATGGGGTCACTTGTGGGGTTCCTATACCGCCCTGGCATTTTACGGGCCCAAAACCGTGAGTAGTCTGGAAACCAAATGTCTCAAAATGACTGTTCAGGGGTATAAGCATCTGCAAATTTTGATGACAGGTGGTCTATGAGGGGGCGAATTTTGTGGAACGGGTCATAAGCAGGGTGGCCTTTTAGATGACAGGTTGTATTGGGCCTGATCTGATGGATAGGAGTGCTAGGGGGGGTGACAGGAGGTGATTGATGGGTGTCTCAGGGGGTGGTTAGAGGGGAAAATAGAATCAATGCACTGGGGAGGTGATCAGAAGGGGGTCTGAGGGGGATCTGAGGGTTTGGCCGAGTGATCAGGAGCCCACACGGGGCAAATTAGGGCCTGATCTGATGGGTAGGTGTGCTAGGGGGTGACAGGAGGTGATTGATGGGTGTCTCAAGGTGTGATTAGAGGGGGGAATAGATGCAAGCAATGCACTGGCGAGGTGATCAGGGCTGGGGTCTGAGGGTGTGGGCGGGTGATTGAGTGCCCTAGGGGTAGATAGGGGTCTAATCTGATGGGTAGCAGTGACAGGGGGTGATTGATGGGTAATTAGTGGGTGTTTAGGGTAGAGAACAGATGTAAACACTGCACTTGGAAGGTGATCTGACGTCGGATCTGCGGGCGATCTATTGGTGTGGGTGGGTGATCAGATTGCCCGCAAGGGGCAGGTTAGGGGCTGATTGATGGGTGGCAGTGACAGGGGGTGATTGATGGGTGGCAGTGACAGGGGGTGATTGACAGGTGATTGACAGGTGATCAGTGGGTTATTACAGGGAAGCACAGATGTAAATATTGCACTGGCGAATTGATAAGGGGGGGTCTGAGGGCAATCTGAGCGTGTAGGCGGGTGATTGGGTGCCCGCAAGGGGCAGATTAGGGTCTGATCTGATGGGTAGCAGTGACAGGTGGTGATAGGGGGTGATTGATGGGTAATTAGTGGGTGTTTAGGGTAGAGAACAGATGTAAACACTGCACTTGGGAGGTGATCTGACGTCGGATCTGCGGGCGATCTATTGGTGTGGATGGGTGATCAGATTGCCCGCAAGGGGCAGGTTAGGGGCTGATTGATGGGTGGCAGTGACAGGAGGTGATTGATGGGTGGCAGTGACAGGGGGTGATTGATGGGTGATTGACAGGTGATTGACAGGTGATCAGTGGGTTATTACAGGGAAGCACAGATGTAAATATTGCACTGGCGAATTGATAAGGGGGGGGGTCTGAGGGCAATCTGAGCGTGTAGGCGGGTGATTGGGTGCCCGCAAGGGGCAGATTAGGGTCTGATCTGATGGGTAACAGTGACAGGTGGTGATAGGGGGTGATTGATGGGTGATTGATGGGTAATTAGTGGGTGTTTAGGGTAGAGAACAGATGTAAACACTGCACTTGGGAGGTGATCTGACGTCGGATCTGCGGGCGATCTATTGGTGTGGGTGGGTGATCAGATTGCCCGCAAGGGGCAGGCTAGGGGCTGATTGATGGGTGGCAGTGACAGGGGGTGATTGATGGCTGATTGACAGGTGATCAGGGAAGATAGATGCATACAGTACACAGGGGGGGGGGGGGTCTGGAGAGAATCTGAGGGGTGGGGGGTGATCAGGAGTCCCCAGGGTGCAGTTAGGGACCTAATAAAAAAATAGCATTGACAGATAGTGACAGGGCGTGATTGATGGGTGATTAGGGGGGTGATTGGGTGCAAACAGGGGTCTGGGGGGTGGGCAAGGGGGGGGGGGGGTCTGAGGGGTGCTGTGGGCGATCATGGGGCGGGGGGGGGGGGAATCAGTGTGCTTGGGTGCAGACTAGGGAGGCTGCAGCCTGCCCTGGTGGTCCCTCGGACACTGGGACCACCAGGGCAAGAGGCAGCCTGTATAATACACTTTGTAAACATTACAAAGTGTATTATACACTTTGTATGCGGCGATCCGGGTGCTAGTAACCCGCCGGCGCTTCAGAACGGCCGGCGGGTTACAGCGCGAGGGGGCCGGAGCCAGTCCCCGGCGGCCGATCGCGTCACGAATGACGCGATCGCACCGCCCATGCCCGTAAAAGGACCACCGCCTCTGTGCATGCGGCGGTCCTTGCGGGGTCCACTTCCCGGCCGCCTCTGTGGGTTGGGCGGTCGGGAAGTGGTTAAAATTCTCCTTCTTACCGTGGGAAAATTAAACTCCCGCCGACTTTAGCAGTTAATAGCAAAGTCCCCTTAACCAGCTGAGCGGTCTGGACGAGCTCAGCTCGTCCAACACCGCCAGCGGCTGCCGCTCAGGCCCTGCTGGGCCGATTTGAATGAAATAAAAAGCAGCACACGCAGCCGGCACTTTGCCAGCCGCGTGTGCTGCCTGATCGCCGCCGCTCTGCGGCGATTCGCCGCGAGCAGCGGCGAAAGAGGGTCCCCCCAGCCGCCTGAGCCCAGCGTAGCCGGTACAAAAAGTTCCGGCCAGCGCTAAGGGCTGGATCGGAGGCGGCTGACGTCAGGACGTCGGCTGACATCGATGACGTCACTCCGCTCGTCGCTATGGCGACGATATAAGCAAAACAAGGAAGGCCGCTCATTGCGGCCTTCCTTGTTTATTCTGGGCGCCGGAGGCGATCGGAAGATCGCCTCCGGAGCGCCCTCTAGTGGGCTTTCATGCAGCCAACTTTCAGTTGGCTGCATGAAATAGTTTTTTTTTTATTTAAAAAAAACCCTCCCGCAGCCACCCTGGCGATTTAATCAGAACGCCAGGGTGGTTAAAAGCTAGAAATACCATTACAGGTAAGTATTTCTGGTTAATTAAGAACATTAAAGGACTTTTTTAGACTTTGCTAACGGACATGGTGGTGATTTACGTTCGTCACCAGCATCATTGCCAAAAAAAAACAAGCTTTTGTGACCCTAGGCTATGACCTCTTTGGCCTAGGGGCCCCAAACTCACCAGTCCTGAGCCCCCTAAGAGTCCCTACAATGCTAGAAAATTTGCCACTGCTGAGCCATCCTCCTTTGAAAAGATTTGAGATTTTTGAAAGTGAAATAGGAAGCCCAATGAAAGCCAGTGGCAAAATTCAGCACTTTTGCACCCCCATAACTTTGGTTTGCAGAAACAGGTTTTTGTGTATCTAGAATATGATCTCTTTGGGTTAGGGGCCCGAAACTCACCAGCCCTGAGCCCCTTTAAACTCTGTACAAAGCCTGAAAATTTGGGGCCGCTCAGCCATACCGTTTGGCAGAAAACTGTGCTTTTGTTCCCCTTAAGGCTTCTTGCACACTGCAAGCGATTCCGATTCAGATTCCGCTTTTTAATCAGTTTTTACCTCCGATTTAGATTTGCAGTGTGCAGGGAGCAAACTGCAAATCTGAATCTGAATCGGAAGTAAAAACAGATTAAAAAGCGGAATCTGAATCTGAATTGCTTGCAGTGTGCAAGAGGCCTGAAACCTAGGCCCCAATGAAAGCCTATGGGAGATTTTAGCACTTTTGCACCCCCATAACTCTGGTTTGCAGAGATGTAGGGAACACACAATTGGCGTGCAAGTACAAAAATATGCCTTCTACCTGCATGCAAAATATCGTGAGCTTCAGACTTTGCTAACGGACATAGTGGTGATTTACGTTTGTCACCGGCATCATTGCCAAAAAAAACAAGCTTTTGTGACCCTAGGCTATAACCTCTTTGGCCTAGGGCCCCCAAACTCACCAGTCTTGAGCCCCCTAAGAGTCCCTACAATGCTAGAATGTGCCACTGCTGAGCCATCCTCCTTTGAAAAGATTTGAGATTTTTGAAAGTGAAATAGGAAACCCAATGGAAGCCATGAATGGCAATTATGCAGTTTTGCACCCCCATAACTTTGGTTTGCAGAAATGTAGGAAACCCAAAATTGGAGTGCAAGTACAACAATATGCCTTCAACCAACCTGCATGCGAAATGTCGTGCAGGGTTCTACCCAGAATTTTTTTCCAGCCGGGTGGCATGAAAAAGTAGTCGGGTGGGGAAGGTCATGCTGGGTAGTGATGGGCCGAACCTCCGATTTTAGGTTCGCGAACCGGGTTCGTGAACTTCCGTGGAAGGTTCGGTTCGCGAAAAAGTTCGCGAACCTTAATAGACTTCAATGGGGAGGCGAACTTTGAAAAATAGAAAATATTATGCTGGCCACAAAAGTGATGGAAAAGATGTTTCAAGGGGTCTAACACCTGGAGGGGGGCATGGCGGAGTGGGATACATGCCAAAAGTCCCGGGGAAAAATCTGGATGTGACGCAAAACAGCGTTTTAAGGGCTGAAATCACATTGAATGCTAAATTGCAGGCCTAACGTGCTTTAAAACATCTTGCATGTGTATACATCAATCAGGGAGTGTAATTAAAGTACTGCTTCAAACTGACGCACCAAACTAACCGCAAGTTACCAGCTGGACTACTGCGCAACATGGCGAGATTGCTCTTCCTCACTCAGTGATGTCAGGTAATGTGTGACTGCCTAATCAACTTTCCATGGCATTGTTAAAAAGCTTACGTTTTGTTTTTAAATTACATTTTCTACTTGCTGTGTACTTGATCAGTACCGCTACAATGAGAATCCTATGGAGGCGGGCAAGTCTGGCATTGTGACCCCGGGTAATGGCCAGGGGATGAGGGTTTGAATCCGGTGTGGAGTCTGAGCAACGGCTACAACTACACATCCAAGGAGGACAGCAGGCAGGCATGGCCGTCCCGAGGTAGTGACCAAAAATAACAATACAGGAGGACTATCGAGGGCTTGCTGTATTTGAAATGAATGTACTTTAAATCCTTTAACAAGAACCAGTTATGGCGGGAAAAGATGACACCACATTCCTTTCACGAGAATCATATGGAGGCGGGCAAGTCTGCCATTTGTGACCCCGGGTAATGGCCGGGGAATGAGGGTTTGAATCCGGTGTGGAGCCTGAGCAACGGCTACCACTACACATCCAAGGAGGGCAGCAGGCAGGCATGCACGCCCGCCCGCCCCGAGGTAGTGACCAAAAATAACAATACAGGACTCAGGAGGACTTTTGAGGACCTAATTGTAATGAATAGAGATGGGCTGATCGGTTCGCCTGCGAACGGTTCCAGGCGAACTTTGGGGGTTCGCGTTCGCCTGCATCAGGCGAACTTTTGCGGAAGTTCGATTCGCCCCATAATGCTGTATTTTTTTTTTTTTATTTTTTTTTTTATAACTCAGCACACAGACCCAAATTCATGAGTAATCAGTTACCTGGGGCATTAGCAGTTTCTTTTCTTGCCATACCCCTGAACTGAAATGTGTGATCATCATAGTTTATTCATCATAGTTTTTTCATCATAGTTTGGCAAGAGCTAAATATGCATATCTGTGACTTTCTTCACCATTAAACCCCTATTCCACACCATTAAACGACTGTTGCTGAGACAGCTATCCACTTATCCCTCTCGTACCACAGTCGTATACATTTACACCATCAACATCCTACACGTACTCCTCTCATATCTCCAGCTTCTCTCTTTAAGAGAACCTATACCTTACAGAGTCATCCAACAAACATAAGGTAACCCCAAACAGACCCAACACAGTCATCCCACCATCCGCCCCTTCCCAGAGGCCCACCATCTCCCTCCATCACCAACCAACACCACCTCCCTCCAGCCCAAACAACCCCCGCCAACGACTCCCAACTCTCAGCTCCGGCCCTCCCCAAGGTAGACCTAACTGAGGTTAGCTATAAGGCTTCTCCATATTTCTTCTACTCCAGCCGCACTTCCCAGATCCTTGTTCTTACACAGTTCATCCATCCTAACAAGCCATTCTCCTATATCTAACCTAGCCGGATTTTTCCAGTTATTAGCGATAATATTTTTAGCAACTATCGTGCCGTATTCTTTAATCATGGAGCATCCAGGGCTTTCTTTTTTAGCTATGTAACTAAGGATTGCTTCATTCGGTGTAAGTTCAAATTTTTCTTTTAGTAATCTCTCAGCCAGGAGAATGAAATCATCCCAGAATTTCTTCACTATCGGGCACCCCCACCACATATGTAAAGTACCTCCGTCCCCCTGTCCACACCTCCAGCACATCACCTTGCGATTTGCAAACTTACCAACACGGAGTGGTGTAATGTACCATCTACTAATTGTTTTAAATTGTAACAATTGCAACCTTGGATCTTGGATTTTAAAGGTATTTACCCATATTTGTGGCCATAACCCTTCCAGGCTGGACCCCAGCTCAATTTCCCATTTCCTGAAGTACGCAGGAAAGTCCTGGTCACACTCTGTCGCGCAAATATCTGAGTATAAACTAGAAATTGATTTATTCATTTTTATTCCCAGATAAAAATGTTTCTCAAAATTATTCAAATCCCTCTTCTGAGCAAACCGCGCAGTAAACTTATGGAAGAAACTATGTATCTGGGAGGAACCCCATGAACTAATCTGGTCATTACACTCAGAAATCGGTCTAATTCCCAGAGTGGGGTTTCCCCCAATATTAACGACCCGTGTTTCGCGACTTATATTGTGTTTACCAAACCAAGCTGGGTCCATAATGATTGAGCAAAATTTTTACCCTCCATTTCACTGTCAGCAGACATGTTATTGTCAAACACACTGCTTTCAGTGCTAGAGAACCCGCCCTTCAAGCTAGGTCCTTTATACTATTTAACTCAGTTGTCTGCCTACACTAATTAGTTATGGAACAGCTGCTACACACTCTGCTGGGGAGATTTTTATTGGCCTCCTCCCTCCTCCCCTTTACTATTTATGCTCAATACAAGAGAAAAAGTAGACAAGACAAATAACATTTATATCACACTTTTCTCCTGGCGGACTCAAAGGACCAGAGCTGCAGCCACTAGGGCATGCTCTATAGGCAGTAGCAGTGTTAGGAAGACTTGCCTAAGGTCTCCTACTGAACAGGTGCTGGCTTACTGAACAGACAGAGCTGAGATTTGAACTCTGGTCTCCTTTGTCAGAGGCAGCGCCCTTATCCATTACACCATGCAGCCACTGCTTACAGATATTTAGCCAGACATGGCCTTCTCTTTTGTGTTATTTGTCTTGTCTACTTTTTCTCTTGTATTGAGCATAAATAGTAAATTTTAGGCCAGCAATTTCAGGCCAGCTTCAGTTGGTATAGTGGTTAGTGTGCTTGTCCACCATACAGTGAGACCCAGGTTCAAATCCCAGCCAATGTGAGTTGGCTTTTATGCTACAAATCCTTAAAGGGAACCTAAACGGAGAAGGATATGGATTTTTCCTTTTAAAATAATACCAGTTGCCTGAATCGCCTGCTGATCCTGTGTCTCTAATACTTTTAGCCACAGCCCTTGAACAAGCATGCAGATCAGGTGCTCTGACTGAAGTCAGACTGGATTAGCTGCATGCTTGTTTCAGGGTGTGATTCAGCCACTATTGCAGTCACAAAGATCAGCTGGACTGCCAGGCAACTGGTATTGTTTACAGGAAACATCCATATCATTCTCAGTTAAGGTTCCCTTTAAAGGAGAACTGTAGTGAAAGGTATATGGAGGCTACCATATTGATTTCCTTTTAAGCAATACCAGTTACCTGGCTATCCTGCAGATCCTCTGCCTCCAATACTTTTAGCCCTAGACCCTGAACAAGCATGCAGCAGATCTGGTGTTTGACATTTTTGTAAGATCTGACAAGATTAGCTGCATGCTTGTTTCTGGTGTGATTCACACTACAGTGGCTGGAAAGTGTACTGGTTAAGGGCTCTGCCTTTGACATGGGAGACCAGGGTTTGAATCCTGGCAAGGTCAAGTACCTATTCAGTAAGGATTTCAAGGCAAGACTCCCTAACACTGCAGGGTGGCCTCTTGAGCGCGTCCCTGTGGCTTGCAGCTCTTGAGTGCTTTGAGTCCGACAGGAGAAAAGCACTATACAAATGTTTGGATTATTATTATTACTGCAGCCAAATAGATCAGCAGGGCTGCCAGGCAACTGGTATAGCTTAAAAGGAAATCAATATGGCAGCCTCCATATACCTCTCACTACAGTTCTCCTTTAACCACTTAAGGACTGCAGTCATAAAACCCCTTAAGGACCAGAGCCTTTTTTTCCATTCGGACCACTGCAGCTTTCACGGTTTATTGCTCAGTCATACAACCTACCACCTAAATGAATTTTACCTCCTTTTCTTGTCACTAATACAGCTTTCTTTTGGTGCTATTTGATTGCTGCTGCGAGTTTTACTTTTTATTATATTCATCAAAAAAGACATGAATTTTGTCAAAAAAATGACTTTTTTAACTTTCTGTGCTGACATTTTTCAAATAAAGTAAAATTTCCTATACATTTGAGCGCGAAAGTTATTCTGCTACATGTCTTTGATTAAAAAAAACCATTCAGTGTATATTTATTGGATTGGGTAAAAGTTATAGCGTTTACAAACTATGGTGCAAAAAGTGAATTTTCCCATTTTCAAGCATCTCTGACTTTTCTGCGCACCTGTCAGGTTTCATGAGGGGCTAAAATTCCAGGATAGTACAAATACCCCCCAAATGACCCCATTTTGGAAAGAAGACATCCCAAAGTATTCAGTGAGAGGCATGGTGAGTTCATTGAAGATTTTATTTTTTGTCACAAGTTAGCGGAAAATGACACTTTGTGACAGGAAAAAAAAAAAAGTTTCCATTTCTTCTAATTTGCGACAAAAAAAAAAATGAAATCTGCCACGGACTCACTATGCTCCTCTCTGAATACCTTGAAGTGTCTACTTTCCAAAATGGGGTCATTTGTGGGGTGTGTTCACTGTCCTGGCATTTTGGGGGGTGCCTAATTGTAAGCACCCCTGTAAAGCCTAAAGATGCTCATTGGACTTTGGGCCCCTTAGCGCAGTTAGGCTGCAAAAAAGTGCCACACATGTGGTATTGCCGTACTCAGGAGAAGTAGTATAATGTGTTTTGGGGTGTATTTTTACACATACCCATGCTGGGTGGGAGAAATATCTCCGTAAATGACAATTTTTTTTATTTTTTTTACACACAATTGTCAATTTATAGAGATATTTCTCCCACTCAGCATGGGTATGTGGAAAAATACACCCCAAAACACATTATACTACTTCTCCTGAGTACGGCGATACCACATGTGTGGCACTTTTTTGCACCCTAACTGCGCTAAGGGGCCCAAAGTCCAATGAGTACCTTTAGGATTTCACAGGTCATTTTGAGAAATTTCGTTTCAAGACTGCTCCTCACGGTTTAGGGCCCCTAAAATGCCAGGACAGTATAGGAATCCCACAAATTACCCCATTTTAGAAAGAAGACACCCCAAGGTATTCCATTAGGAGTATGGTGAGTTCATAGAAGATTTTTTTTTTTGTCACAAGTTAGCGGAAATTGATTTTAATTGTTTTTTTTCACAAAGTGTCATTTTCCGCTAACTTGTGACAAAAATAAAATCTTCTATGAACTCACCATACTCCTAACGGAATACCTTGGGGTGTCTTATTTCTAAAATGGGGTCATTTGTGGGGTTCCTATACTGTCCTGGCATTTTAGGGGCCCTAAACCGTGAGGAGTAGTCTTGAAACCAAATGTCGCAAAATGACCTGTGAAATCCTAAAGGTACTCATTGGACTTTGGGCCCCTTAGCGCACTTAGGGTGCAAAAAAGTGCCACACATGTGGTACCGCCGTACTCAGGAGAAGTAGTATAATGTGTTTTGGGGTGTATTTTTACACATACAGATGCTAGGTGGGAGAAATATCTCTGTAAATGGACAATTATTTGATTTTTTTTACACACAATTGTCCATTTACAGGGAGATTTCTCCCACCCAGCATGGGTATGTATAAAAATACACCCCAAAACACATTATACTACTTCTTCTGAGTACGGCGATACCACATGTGTGACACTTTTTTGCAACCTAGGTGCGCTAAGGGGCCTAACGTCCTATTCACAGGTCATTTTGAGGCATTTGGATTCTAGACTACTCCTCACGGTTTAGGGCCCCTAAAATGCCAGGGCAGTATAGGAACCCCACAAGTGACCCCATTTTAAAAAGAAGACACCCCAAGGTATTCCGTTAGGGGTATGGTGAATTCATAGAAGATTTTATTTTTTGTCACAAGTTAGTGAAAAATGACACTTTGTGAAAAAAACTATAAAAATCCAATTTCCGCTAACTTTTGACAAAAAATAAAATCTTCTATGAACTCATCATACACCTAACAGAATACCTTGGGGTGTCATCTTTCTAGAATGGGGTTATTTGTGGGGTTCCAATACTGCCCTGGCATTTTAGGGGCCCTAAACCGTGAGGAGTAGTCTTGAACCCAAATGTCTCAAAATGACCTGTGAAATCCTGAAGGTACTCATTGGACTTTGGGCCCCTTAGCACAGTTAGGCTGCAAAAAAGTGTCACACATGTGGTATCGCCGTACTCAGAAGAAGTAGTATAATGTGTTTTGTGGTGTATTTTTACATATAACCATGCTGGGTGGGAGAAATATCTCTGTAAATGACACATTTTTTATTTTTTTTTACACACAATTGTCCATTTACAGAGAGATTTCTCCCACCCAGCATGGGTATGTGTAAAAATACACCACAAAACACATTATACTACTTCTCCTGAGTATGGCGATACTACATGTGTGACACTTTTTTGCAGCCTAGGTGCGCTAAGGCGCCCAACGTCCTATTCACAGGTCATTTTGAGGCATTTGTTTTCTAGACTACTCCCCACGGTTTAGGGCCCCTAAAATGCCAGGGCAGTATAGGAACCCCACAAGTGACCCCATTTTAGAAAGAAGACACCCCAAGGTATTCCGTTAGGGGTATGGTGAGTTCATAGAAGATTTTATTTTTTGTCACAAGTTAGTGAAAAATGACACTTTGTGAAAAAAACAATAAAAATCCAATTTCCGCTAACTTTTGACAAAAAATAAAATCTTCTATGAACTCATCATACACCTAACAGAATACCTTGGGGTGTCTTCTTTCTAAAATGGGGTCACTTGTGGGGTTCCTATATTGCCCTGGCATTTTACGGGCCCAAAACTGTGAGTAGTCTGGAAACCAAATTTCTCAAAATGACTGTTCAGGGGTATAAGCATCTGCAAATTTTGATGACAGGTGGTCTATGAGGGGGCAAATTTTGTGGAAACGGTCATAAGCAGGGTGGCCTCTTAGATGACAGGATGTATTGGGCCTGATCTGATGGATAGGAGTGCTAGGGGGGTGACAGGAGGTGATTGATGGGTGTCTCAGGGGGCGGTTAGAGGGGAAAATAGATGCAATCAATGCACTGGGGAGGTGATCGGAAGGGGGTCTGAGGGGGATCTGAGGGTTTGGCCGAGTGATCAGGAGCCCACACGGGGCAAATTAGGGCCTGATCTGATGGGTAGGTGTGCTAGGGGGTGACAGGAGGTGATTTATGAGTGTCTCAAGGTGTGATTAGAGGGGGGAAATAGATGCAAGCAATGCACTAGCGAGGTGATCAGGGCTGGGGTCTGAGGGCGTTCTGAGGTGTGGGCGGGTGATTGGGTGCCCGCAAGGGGCAGATTAGGGTCTAATCTGATGGGTAACAGTGACAGGTGGTGATAGGGGGTGATTGATGGGTAATTAGTGGGTGTTTAGAGGAGAGAAGAGATGTAAACACTGCACTTGGGAGGTGATCTGATGTCGGATCTGCGGGCGATCTATTGGTGTGGGTGGGTGATCAGATTGCCCGCAAGGGGCAGGTTAGGGGCTGATTGATGGGTGGCAGTGACAGGGGGTGATTGATGGGTGGCAGTGACAGGGGGTGATTGATGGGTGATTGACAGGTGATCAGTGGGTTATTACAGGGAATAACAGATGTAAATATTGCACTGGCGAATTGATAAGGCGGGGGTCTGAGGGCAATCTGAGCGTGTGGGCGGGTGATTGGGTGCCCGCAAGGGGCAGATTAGGGTCTAATCTGATGGGTAACAGTGACAGGTGGTGATAGGGGGTGATTGATGGGTAATTAGTGGGTGTTTAGAGGAGAGAAGAGATGTAAACACTGCACTTGGGAGGTGATCTGATGTCGGATCTGCGGGCGATCTATTGGTGTGGGTGGGTGATCAGATTGCCCGCAAGGGGCAGGTTAAGGGCTGATTGATGGGTGGCAGTGACAGGGGGTGATTGATGGGTGGCAATGACAGGGGGTGATTGATGGGTGATTGACAGGTGATCAGTGGGTTATTACAGGGAATAACAGATGTAAATATTGCACTGGTGAATTGATAAGGCGGGGGTCTGAGAGCAATCTGAGCGTGTGGGCGGGTGATTGGGTGCCCGCAAGGGTCTAATCTGATGGGTAACAGTGACAGGTGGTGATAGGGGGTGATTGATGGGTGATTGATGGGTAATTAGTGGGTGTTTAGAGGAGAGAATAGATGTAAACAATGGATTTGGGAGGTGATCTGATGTCGGATCTGCGGGCGATCTATTGGTGTGGGTGGGTGATCAGATTGCCCGCAAGGGGCAGGTTAGGGGCTGATTGATGGGTGGCAGTGACAGGGGGTGATTGATCGGTGGCAGTGACAGGGGGTGATTGACAGGTGATCAGTGGGTTATTACAGGGAAGAACGGATGTAAATAATGCACTGGCGAATCGATAAGGGGGGGTTTGAGGGCAATCTGAGCGTGTGGGCGGGTGATTGGGTGCCCGCAAGGGTCTAATCTGATGGGTAAAAGTGACAGGTGGTGATAGGGGGTGATTGATGGGTGATTGATGGGTAATTAGTGGGTGTTTAGAGGAGAGAATAGATGTAAACAATGGATTTGGGAGGTGATCTGATGTCGGATCTGCGGGCGATCTATTGGTGTGGGTGGGTGATCAGATTGCCCGCAAGGGGCAGTTTAGGGGCTGATTGATGGGTGGCAGTGACAGGGGGTGATTGACGGGTGATTGACAGGTGATTGACAGGTGATTGACAGGTGATCAGAGGGGATAGATGCATACAGTACACAGGGGGGGGGGAGGGTCTGGGGGGGTCTGGGGAGAATCTGAGGGGTGGGGGGGTGATCAGGAGGGAGCAAAGGGCAGTTTAGGGACTAAAAAAAAAAATAGCATTGACAGATAGTGACAGGGAGTGATTGATGGGTGATTAGGGGGGTGATTGTGTGAAAACGGTGGTCTGGGGGGTGGGCAGGGGGGGGTCTGAGGGGTACTGTGGGCGATCAGGGGGCAGGGGGGGGGGCAGATCAGTGTGTTTGGGTGCAGACTAGGGTGGCTGCAGCCTGCCCTGGTGGTCCCTCGGACACTGGGACCACCAGGGCAGGAGGCAGCCTGTATAATACACTTTGTAAACATTACAAAGCGTATTATACGCTTCCTATCTGGCGATCGTCGGGTTAACAACCCGCCGGCGCTTCCGATTGGCCGGCGGGTTGACGTCGCGGGTGGGCGGAGCCTATTGCCGGCGGATGCGCGCGCATCCCAGCGCGCGATCCCCGGCCAGAGAGTGCCCCAGGACCTGACGCCAATCTGCGTTACGTGGTCCTGGGGCTGCCACTTTGCCGCCGCCAATATGAAGTAGGCGGTCGGCAAGTGGTTAAGCAACCTAATGGTTCTATTGCATTGAGCATAAATGTTAAATTTTAGGCTAGCTTCACTTACTTCTGTAGTGGTACAGTGCTTAGGCTGACATGCCCACCACACAGTGAGATCTGGGTTCGATTCCCAGCTATGGTATGATGTATACGCATGTATGTATCCCCAGCTATGGTATGATGTATACTCATGTATGTATTCCCAGCTATGGTATGATGTACCAGCTATGGTATGATGTATACTGGTTTTTAAAATAGTATAATTCCCTCCGGTAGGAGGAAGGAGGGAATAGGTAGAAGGGTAGAAGGGGAGGAGGGAGGTGGCCAATTAAAATTTCCCTAGCAGAGTGTGTAGCAGCTGTCCCATAACTAATTAGTGTAGGTAGGCAAATGGTATAAAGGACCTTGCTTGGAGGAGGGAGGGAGGGTGGGCGGGTCCTCCAGCAGTGATGTGTATTTCACTCAATTAGGTGGGGCTCCAGGTATTAGAGCTTTTGAAACATGTTTTCTATCATTTTTCCAGTTGATAGAATTTTTTAAAACTTTGAAAGTTCGCCTCCCCATTGAAGTCTATTGCGGTTCGCGAACTTTTTCGCGAACCGAACCTTTCGCGGAAGTTCGCGAACAGGGTTTGCGAACCTAAAATCGGAGGTTCGGCCCATCTCTAGTAATGAATCAACTTTAAATCCATTAACGGGAATCCGTTATGTAGGGCAAGTCTGCCATTGTCACCACGGGTAATGGGCGGGGAATGAAGGGTGTGATTCCGGCCCGAAGTGGGAGCCTGCTGAGACCCATGCTGTAGCTGCCCTGACCGTGCTTTGCAGACCAGGCATCTGTGGTCAGATGGACCCTTGACTCAGCGGAAGACAAACCAAGTCGAAAGCATTTGCCAAGAATGTTTTACGGAGGGCAAGTTTTTTGCCATTTTTTTTCAATTGTTTGAAACTGTAGATGGTTGTATTTTTCAATTGTTTGAAACTGTAGATGGTTGTATTTTTCAATTGTTTGAAACTGTAGATGGTTGCATTTTTCAATTGTTTGAAACTGTAGATGGTTGTATTTTTCAATTGTATGAAACTGTAGATGGTTGTATTTTTCAATTGTTTGAAACTGTAGATGGTTGTGATTTTCAATTGTTTGAAACTGTAGATGGTTGTATTGCGTTCCGGAGTTGGAGCCTAAGAAACGGCTACCACCACACATCCAGGCAAGAAGGGCAGCAGGCAGGCATGCACGCCCGCCCCGAGGTAGTGACCAAAAATAACAATACAGGACTCAGGAGGACTTTTGAGGCCCTAATTGTAATGAATCAACTTTAAATTCTTTAACGGGAATCCGTTATGGAGGGCAAGTCTGTCATTGTCACCACGGGTAATTGGCGGGGAATGAAGGGTGTGATTCCGGCCCGAAGTGGGAGCCTGATGAGACCCATGCTGTAGCTTCCCTGGCCGTGCTTTGCAGACCAGGCATCTGTGGTCAGATGGACCCTTGACCCAGCGGAAGACAAACCAAGTCGAAAGCATTTGCCAAGAATGTTTTACGGAGGGCAAGTTTTTTGCCATTTTTTTTCATTTGTTTGAAACTGTAGATGGTTGTATTTTTCAATTGTTTGAAACTGTAGATGATTGTATTTTTCAATTGTTTGAAACTGTAGATGGTTGTATTTTTCAATTGTTTGAAACTGTAGATGGTTGTATTTTTCAATTGTATGAAACTGTAGATGGTTGTATTTTTCAATTGTTTGAAACTGTAGATGGTTGTGATTTTCAATTGTTTGAAACTGTAGATGGTTGTATTGCGTTCCGGAGTTGGAGCCTAAGAAACGGCTACCACCACACATCCAGGCAAGAAGGGCAGCAGGCAGGCATGCACGCCCGCCCCGAGGTAGTGACCAAAAATAACAATACAGGACTCAGGAGGACTTTTGAGGCCCTAATTGTAATGAATCAACTTTAAATCCTTTAACGGGAATCCGTTATGGAGGGCAAGTCTGTCATTGTCACCACGGGTAATGGGCGGGGAATGAAGGGTGTGATTCCGGCCCGAAGTGGGAGCCTGATGAGACCCATGCTGTAGCTTCCCTGGCCGTGCTTTGCAGACCAGGCATCTGTGGTCAGATGGACCCTTGACCCAGCGGAAGACAAACCAAGTCGAAAGCATTTGCCAAGAATGTTTTACGGAAAGGGCAAGTTTTTTGTCATTTTTTTCAATTTTTTGAAACTGTAGATGGTTGTATTTTTCAATTGTTTGAAACTGTAGATGGTTGTATTTTTCAATTGTTTGAAACTGTAGATGGTTGTATTGCGTTCCGGAGTTGAAGCCTAAGAAACGGCTGCCACCACACATCCAGGCAAGGAGGGCAGCAGGCAGGCATGCACGCCCGCCCCGAGGTAGTGACCAAAAAAAACAATACAGGACTCAGGAGGACTTTTGAGGATCTAATTGTAATGAATCAACTTTAAATCCTTTAACGGGAATCCGTTATGGAGGGCAAGTCTGCCATCCATTCAAGTGCAAGTACTGCACTGACTGCCAGGTATAATACAATGTGCAATCTCACAGATGCAGTGAAAGGTATGCAGTGACTGCAAACAGCCGTTTGTGTAGTGACAGCCGTGCTGGACTGGTGCGCACCATGACGAGAGTGCAGGTGATGGTAGCTTTACAGCCCATATGGTCGCCCGGCTGATGTAGCTGAATGACAGAACAGTGACTGTCCAGCTGATCAAATTTGGTCTAACCACAATGAAACAACGACCTTATTATCTTTGGTGTGCCACTCCCACCCGAGACACTCATATAGCCGGCGGTCATTGCTTCATTGTGATATGCAAGCCCCTTCACCGCGGCAAGGTAATGATCACGAAGGGGGATGGGCACATGAACATGCCTTTTGTTTTTTTGTTGCAGTCGCCTGCAGTTCAGCCAGAAAAATTAGGCAGGCATGTGCACGTCCCAGAAAAATTAGTATAGCGAAAATTCTGAAATCCGCCTAGAGTCCTGGACCCTGGTGGTGGTGGCGAAGAAGGCAGTCAAGCGGCCTGCAGGCAGAGATGCTGTGTGTGGGGACTGACTTAGTCTTCGTTCGTGCAATAGCCCTCAGGGATCCATGCCTCATCCATTTTGATAAAGGTCAGGTACTGAACACTGTCATGACTTAGGCGACTTCTCTTCTCAGTCACAATGCCTCCAGCTGCACTGAAGGTCCTTTCTGACAAGACGCTTGCGGCAGGGCAAGAGAGAAGTTGTATGGCAAATTGGGACAGCTCTGGCCACAGGTCAAGCATGCGCAACCAGTAGAGCAAGGGTTCATCGTCGCTGCTCGCAGTTGCAGTGTGTACATCCACACTTAAGACCAGGTAGTCGGCTGCCTGCCGGTCCAGGTGTTGGTGGAGGGTGGATCCCGAAGGGCTACTGCGAGGCGTTGGACTAAAGAATGTCCGCATGTCCGACATCGCCCCGAGATCGCTGGAGCGTCCTGTCCTTGACTGCGTGGACTGGGGAGGAGGAGGAGGATTACTGCCAGTGGTACCTTTATTGCGTTGTACTGTCACATCACCCTTAAATGCATTGTAAAGCATCATTGACAGCTTGTTGTGCAAGTGTTGCATCCTTTCCGCCTTCTGTTGAGTTGGTAACAGGTCTGCCACTTTGTGCCTGTACCGAGGGTCTAGTAGCGTGGCCACCCAGTACAGGTCATTCCCTTTGAGTTTTTTGATACGGGGGTCCCTCAACAGGCTGGACAACATGAAAGAGGCCATCTGCACAAAGTCGGATCCAGACGTACTCTCCATCTCCTCTTGCTCTTCCACAGTGACGTCACGCAACTCTTCTTCCTCCCCCCAGCCACGAACAATAGCACGGGAACGTGGAGCAGCAGAAGCCCCCTGTGATGGCTGCTGCAGTTGTTCTTCTGCCGCCGCCGCCGCCGCCTCTTCCTCCTCCACAGAAACCCCTTCCTCATAATCGTCATCCGAGTCTGACTCCTCTCCTTCCCCACACGACTCCTCTTCTTCCTCGTCCTGCCCCCTCTATGGTGCCGCAGGTGTCGAGGAAACATGTGGTTCGGATGTAAATCGCTCCCACGAATCCTCCTGCCATAGCTGTTCCTGTTCCCGCTCCTCCACAGCTTCATCCACCACTCTACGCACGGCACGCTCCAGGAAGTAAGTGTAGGGGATCAAGTCGCTGATGGTGCCTTCAGCGCGACTCACCAGGTTGTTCACCTCCTCAAACGGCCGCATGGTCCTGCATGCATTTCGCATCAGTGTCCAGCTGTTGGGCCACAACATCTCCATCTTCCCAGATTGTGTCCTTCTACTGTAGTTGTACAGGTACTGGGTGACGGCTATCTCCTGGTCTAGCAGGCGAGAGAACATGAGCAGGGTGGAATTCCAGCGAGTTGGGCTATCGCATATCAAGCGTCTCACCGGCAAGTTGTTTTTCCGCTGAATGTCCGCAAAGCGTGCCATGGCCGTATAAGACCGCCTGAAATGCCCACACAACTTCCTGGTCTGCTTCAGGACGTCCTCTAAGCCTGGGTACTTTGAGACAAATCTTTGCACGACCAGATTCAGCACATGTGCCATGCAGGGTACATGTGTCAACTTTCCCAAATTCAAAGCGGAAAGGAGATTGCTGCCGTTGTCACACACCACGTTGCCGATCTCCAGCTGGTGCAGGGTCAGCCATTGCTCCTCCTGTTTGTTAAGAGCAGCCAGGAGAGCTGCTCCAGTGTGACTCTCCGCTTTGAGGCAAGACATGTCTAAAATTGCGTGACACCGTCGTACCTGGCATGCAGCGTAGGCTCTGGGGAGATGGGGCTGTGTAGCTGGAGAGGAAGAGGAGATGGCAGCACCGCTAGAGTCCAACTGCCACTCAGCCAAGGAGGAGGAGGAGGTTGACAGCGAAGAGGATGTAGCTGGAGGAGAAGGAGAGGAGGTGGCAGGAGGCCTGCCTGCAAGCCGTGGAGGTGTCACAAGTCGGTCCGCTGCGCAGCCACATACTCCCTGCTTGCTGCCATCGGTCACCAGGTTGACCCAATGGGCTGTGTACGTAATGTAGCGGCCCTGCCCGTGCTTGGCAGACCAGGCATCCGTGGTCAGGTGGACCCTTGACCCAACGCTCTTCGCAATAGATGACACCACTTGCCTCTGAACTGCACGGTACAGTTTGGGTATGGCCTTTCGTGAAAAATAAGTGCGGCCTGGTATCTTCCACTGCAGTGTCCCAATGGCCACAAATTTACGGAAAGCCTCTGACTCCACCAGCTTGTATGGTAATAGCTGGCGAGCTAATATTTCCGCCACACCAGCTGTCAGACGCCGGGCAAGAGGGTGACTGGCCGAAATTGGCTTCTTCTGCTCAAAGACTTCCTTCACGGACACCTGGCTACTGCTGTGGGCAGAGGAGCAGGAACCGCTCAAGGGCAGAGGCGGTGTGAAGGAGGGTGGCTGTGAAGGTTCAAGGGAGAAAGCGGATGAAGACGATGCACCTGAAAGAGAAAGAGGAGAAGGAGGGTGGCTTGTCTTTTGAGGGGTGCTGCTTTTCCTCAGGTGTTCTTCCCATAGCTGTTTGTGCCTTTTCTCCAGGTGCCTTCATAAGGAACTTGTCCCTACGTGAGTGTTGGCCTTTCCACGGCTCAATTTTTGGAGGCAAAGTGTAATGATCTGCTCAGCTGCCTGTGCAGGCAGGCAGCTTTTTGACCATTGTTTAGGTTTGCATGCTGCAGGACTCTGGAAAGGAGAGCTTCTGTCAGTTTTGCAGCTTGTGTTTGCTGAGGAATTTGCATACGTTGTCATGCAAATTGCCTGGCCACATTCATTGGAGGCGTGTACTATAAGTACTATGTGTTTCCCACAATGCTTGGCTGGTCATAAGGATTCCTTCCTGTGAAACACTCCTGGAGGAGTGTCAGCCTTACTCTTTGTTTGAAGTTCAGCTTAGAGTAATTTCTGAAACTGCGCTAGGCAGGTTTCCCTAGTGCAGTTAGGATTGCTATCTGTTTTGTTTGTTCTGTTGCGATTGTCCTGTCTCAGCGGTGGTCGACAGGAAATCATTCTGATCTATGTTCTTGGAGTATAGTTGGTGCAGCGGTTGCTACCAGCTATCTCTTCTGATCTGTCTCACTTGGATCGCACTAGCATCTTGCGCTAGCGCTGTGGATCCTTCTGTTCTGTCTTCTTGGATCGCGCTAGCCACTTTCCGCTAGTGCTGTGGATCCTTCTGTTCTGCCTTCCTGGATCGCACTAGCATCCTGTGCTAGTGCTGTGGATCCTTCTGTTCTGCTACTCTGTCTGCCTGGATCGCACTCGCCTAGTGCTAGTGCTGTGGATCCTTCTGTTCTGCTACTCTGTACCTGGATCGCACTAGCATCCTTCGCTAGTACTGTGGATCCTTCTGTTCTGTCTTCCTGGATCGCGCTAGCCACTTTTGCTAGTGCTGTGGATCCTATCTCTCGCTTGTCCCTGTTTTCGTGTGTCTGTCTTGTCTGCTACTAACGCTTGCTGGAGGCTCGGTGAGGTAACCGTTAAGCAAGCGCTCGCGTCCTCAGTTACATGTTCGTCTGTCGATGGTTAGTTAGGCGGGCTTGTCTCTATTGTGCTTATCACGTGGAGACCGCGCATGAACGCGTGCACTGTTGTGAATGAGTGCGGTGTTCGAGTTCAGTTAGCGTTTGTTATTTTCCGTATCTCCTCATTGTATGATTTGCTGTGCCTTTGCTATCCTCGTATTCTGTTCTGATCTGCCTTGTGTCACTTTTGGCAATCGCCTTTCTTGCGGTTGTGTTTCTGTTTCGTATCTGCTGTTGTGTGTGCGCTGTCGCGGGGTGGCGACTAGATTGGCGCACACACATACAACCTGTCCCTTTGCTCGTTCTCATTCGCAATCGCTTCTCTTGCGATTGCGTTCTGCGCTTCGTACAATTCCTGTCTGGCATTTGTGGAGGTACAGAGGATTGGTTCCTCTGCACTCCTCAGCGCCATCTGCTGCCAGGAATTTCCCTCTACGGGTGCGTAGCACCTTTTGCTGGGTTCCTGCAATTATACGCTTGTGGAGGATTTCCGCCATATCAGCGCATGCGTTGTGCGCTGATTACGGAGAAAGTTCCACAACCGTTACACAGAGAGAACAGATGGCTTTGCTCCTATCTGAAGCACACACGCTAAAATATTTCCAAACCGCTGAGCCTCCCTGGGGTGATGGCACTACGGGGTCATCAACAGCTGACCTTGAAGGGCATGTTGGCTGGCTGGCCATAGCTGGCGATACATGGTGCCGGACACTGCCCCCAGCTGTTTCTGAGGACGAGCTCCCTCTGCTTCTATCATGGAGTCGTCTCCTTCTACTCCTCTCTGGCTCCCCCTCTGAACTGTCCCCCTGGTCATCTCCTCTATTGGGAACATACGTGGCATCCGTATAATTGTCATCATAATCCTCCTGCCCAGCTTCGCTTTCCTCAGACAACTCCACAACTGCACCAACTTCAGGTGGTTCAGCATGCCCCTCCTCACATGTTACGTCCATACTATCGCCACCTAACTCAGACGTATGAGGTGGTGTACCTGTGCCTTCTTCTTGTTGTTGCAGTAGTGGCTGTGAAACAGTGATTTCACCACCACCAAATAACTCCTGCGAAGTGTCAAATGCAGCGGATGTGGTGCTTGTTGTAGCGCTGGTGGCTGCGGGAGATGAGGTGTTCTGTGTTAAATACTCAAGCACGTCCTCAAAATTTTGGGAAGTGATGGCACGTGCCTTCTTCTGAGCACTGTACTTTGGGCCAGGTCCGCACGAAACACAGCAACACCACCTCGCACAGACCTGCCAGTGCCAGGTGGCCTTCCTCTGGGCCTGCCTCTACCTCTTCCTCTACCTGGTTTGTCCATTTTTTCCATCTCGGGGGGAAGCTAGGTATATGCAGTGAGGTGAGTTCACTCAACACAAAAAAAGATAGTTATATGCAGAGAGGTGAGTTCACTGAACACAAAAGGTAGTTATATATGCAGTCAGTTGAGTTCACTCAACACAAAGGTAGTTATATATGCAGTGAGGTGAGTTCACTGAACACAAAAGGTAGTTATATATGCAGTGAGGTGAGTTCACTGAACACAAAAGGTAGTCATATGCAGAGAGGTGAGTTCACTCAACACAAAAAAGGTAGTTATATGCAGAGAGGTGAGTTCACTGAACACAACAGGTAGTTATATGCAGTGAAGTGAGTTCACTGAACACAAAAGGTAGTTATATATGCAGTGAGGTGAGTTCACTGAACACAACAGGTAGTTAGATGCAGTCAGCTGAGTTCACTCAACACAAATGTAGTTATATGCAGTGAGGTGAGTTCACTCAACAGAAAAGGTAGATATGCAGTGAGGTGAGTTCACTCAACCCAAAGGTAGTTATATATACAGTGAGGTGAGTTCACTGAACACAAAAGGTAGCTATATGCAGTGAGGTGAGTTCACTCAACCCAAAGGTAGTTATATATGCAGTGAGTTGAGTTCACTCAACAGAAAAGATAGATATGCAGTGAGGTGAGTTCACTGAACACAAAAGGTAGCTATATGCAGTGAGGTGAGTTCACTCAACCCAAAGGTAGTTATATATTCAGTGAGGTGAGTTCACTGAACACAACAGGTAGTTAGATGCAGTCAGCTGAGTTCACTCAACACAAAGGTAGTTATATGCAGTGAGGTGAGTTCACTCAACAGAAAAGGTAGATATGCAGTGAGGTGAGTTCACTCAACCCAAAGGTAGTTAGATATGCAGTGAGGTGAGTTCACTGAACACAAAAGGTAGTTATATATGCAGTGAGGTGAGTTCACTGAACACAACAGGTAGTTAGATGCAGTCAGCTGAGTTCACTCAACACAAATGTAGTTATATGCAGTGAGGTGAGTTCACTCAACAGAAAAGGTAGATATGCAGTAAGGTGAGTTCACTCAACCCAAAGGTAGTTATATATACAGTGAGGTGAGTTCACTGAACACAAAAAGTAGCTATATGCAGTGAGGTGAGTTCACTCAACCCAAAGGTAGTTATATATGCAGTGAGGTGAGTTCACTGAACACATGTGAGAGATAGCGGAGCAGCCGCCGGAGTGCACGTGACGGCGGGCTCCGCATCTCGGACGGGGGCCTCCGCACTCCTGCCGGCGAGTGGTGTAGGGCGGGCGGTGAAGTCCGTGAGCTCGGCGGACTCCAGTGCACGCTTGCTGCCTGAGGGGTCGCCCGCTCTCTCGCCGGCGCGGTGGCGGCAGATCACACGCGCACGCGCGAGGAGACAGGAGTTTTATTGTTCCAGGAGAAGAGTCAGCTGACCAGGCCGGTCAGCTGACTCCTGCAGTGCTCTGGATTGGCTGGGGCTCTGGGGCGGCGCTAAGTAGCTCCCTGGCTACAAATAGGACTTGCTGGTCAGTAGCAAGTTGTCTGCTGTCGTGAATACTTAGGTGTAAACGTTCAGACCTTAGCTCAGTCCCTTGGTGTTGATATCAAGGACGTCACACCCCAGTTTAGGATTGTATTGCATATTTATCTGTGTCTTGACTTTGGCTATCCCTGACTACTCTCTCCTCTTCTCGATTTTGTACCTCTGCCTATCTGATTCTTAGTTGCCGACCCTGCCTGTTAACGGACTCTGAATCAGCCTTCTGTTCTAATACTGCTGCCTTCACTCTGTTGCCGAACCTTTGCCTGTCTGACCTTTCTTTTCCCCAGTGGAACGTCTCCCACTGGTGGGAAATCTCTGAGGCTTGCCTCTCTGAGACGCCTGCCCTAGCAGACGATTACTGCCAAGGGCTGAGATCCCAATCTTCACCTGGGCCGAGGATCTCACACACGGGGTTCCCATTCAGAGGTAACCACACCTCTGAGGAATCACCGTGTGGTGGATATTTCCACAATCTTTTATATTGTACAGTTTTGATTGTCATTTTTCTGCATATACGGTATCCAGAGGTTAGTTGCACTTGCATTATTGGTGATTCTGCAGATCATCAATAATCAGGTGACATCTGCATTATTGGTGATACTGCAGATCACTAATAATCAGATTCTCTCTGCTTACTGACACCGATCGTTACAACACAACAGGTAGTTAGATGCAGTCAGCTGAGTTCACTCAACACAAAGGTAGTTATATGCAGTGAGGTGAGTTCACTGAACACAAAAGGTAGTTATATATGCAGTGAGGTGAGTTCACTCAACCCAAAGGTAGTTATATATGCAGTGAGGTGAGTTCACTGAAAACAACAGGTAGTTAGATGCAGTCAGCTGAGTTCACTCAACACAAAGGTAGTTATATGCAGTGAGGTGAGTTCACTCAACAGAAAAGGTAGATATGCAGTGAGGCAAGTTCACTCAACACAAAAGGTAGTTATGTGCAGCGAGGTGGGTTCACTCAACACAAACGTAGGTGTATGCAGTGATGAGGTGGGTTAACTAAACACAACAGGTACTAGTAGTAGGTAAATGCAGTACTGGGTGGGTAGTACAATGTGCAGCTCCCTGTCACACACACAGGTAGTCACTGAATGTGCTGCTGATGCTGGTGGGCTGCTGGCAGTGGGACACACACATTATGAATTAGCAATGCTGTCTAAGCAACACAAGTGTCTCACACACACAGGTAGTCACTGAATGTGCTGCTGCTGCTGCTGGCAGTGGGACACACAGTATGAATTAGCAATGCTGTCTAAACAACACAAGTGTCAGTTTCAAACACAGAAAAATAAAATTGATCACACGAGCAGGATGAGCTCTGAAAAGAGCTGTTCTGGGGCACTATTATAGCAATAAGATTCAGCTAGGAGCAAGCTAAGAAGGCAAGAGCCTGACTAATCTGTCCCTAGGAGAATAAGTCTGCAGCAGCTGTCCCTAGTCTGTCTCTAGCAGGCACACGAGTGAGGCTAATGGCCGCTGGAGCCTGCCTTATATAAGGGGGGTGGGGCTCCAGGGCTTAGTATAGCCGGATTGGCTACAATGCGCCTGCTGACTGTGATGCAGAGGGTCAAAGTTGACCCTCATAGAGCATTATGGGGCGAATCGAACTTCCGGGAAAGTTCGCCTTCGCCCGAGGTTCGCCTGGAACCGTTCGCCGGCGAACCGTTCGGCCCACCTCTAATGCTGGGTGCTACTCAGTGAGAAGTCACACCGGATGCTACTGGGTTATGTAAGTAAGTGTGTGTGTGTTCACGCTGGGTACTGATGGGGGGTGGAATCACACTGGTGGGAGAAAAGGGGTTAACACTGGCTGCTACAAATAGAGGAAGGGTGGGGATCTCAAACAGTGATGCTGTTGGGGAGGGGTATTCTCAGTCAGGGTTAATTTGAAGACCTTGCTTGTTTACCTATTGAGGACTGCATAGTGTGCACACTGCTGTCCAGGGGGCCATAAACATATGACTTGAATGTTGTTATCTTGGGTAATGGGGCAATGACACACAGGAAGACTTGCCCAACAGCCCCGTGGCAGACAGAAGTGTGTAGAGAGGACTGTGAGGGGTGATGCAGGCAACATGATGCATGGGGGGGGGGGGCAAACTTTCTTCATAGCAGCTGCATCTCCTTCATCACAGCTTCCCAAGCTCTGTACTGCACAGTGTAGTGAGTGCAGAGTACATAGAGTGACTAGATTTTTCCGGGTCCAACCTGGGACAGGGGGGTGTGGGGAGGGGATGTTCGCCGAAAAATGGGCGTGGTCATGACATTGTATGGGCAGAGCGTAACCGTAACCCCAAAGCAGCAAATATAGCCAACTATGACCATTAAATAATAAATGCAGCAACAGTTACCCCAGACACCAGAAAATAAACGCAATGTGGGCAACATTTCACCAGAAAAAAAACGCAATGTAGGCAACATTTTAGCAGAAAACCAACGCAATTTGGGCAACATTTCAACAGAAGATAAACACAATTTGGACAACATTTCAGCAGAAAATAAACGCAATTTGGAGAACATTTCAGCAGAAAATAAACGCAATTTGGGCAACATTTCAGCAGACAACAAACGCAATATGGGCAACATTTCAGCACAAGATAAACGCAATGTGGGCAACATTTCAGAAAATAACAGTACAGTAGTGGGCACTGGCCTGGGCAGCTTTTCACCTGCAAAAAAAAGTACACAAATAGTCTCCAGTACAGGGCTTCGGATGCCATCTTCCCGTAGCCCTGCTCTGCCTTCCGGAACCCGGAAAACTATGCAGGCTCAGTTTGGAGCAGAGCTGCGGGCTATGAACTAACGCGGCATCTAGTAGACGCCGCAGCCAGTTCATGCAGTAATACGGTGGCCAAATTCCCGAGGCCGGGACGTCCCGCGTCTGAAAGCAGGACGTTTCCTGAAACCTCATGCAGCCTGGGACACCGGCCCCCGAAGGCGGGACGTATGGTCTCCGTTAGAGTACAGCACACAGGCACAAAGGGAGGGGGCAAACTTTCTTCATAGCAGCTGCATCTCCTTCATCACAGCTTCCCAAGCTCTGTACTGCACAGTGTAGTGAGTGTAGAGTACAGCACAGAAGCTGAACACTTCTGCAACTGCCATTAAGTGTCCAACAGCTTCTAATCCATTAGCAGGCAAAGCACACATGCTCTCCATGCCCATTCATTTAGCAGAGGGACTTCTAGCAAGGAACTGCCTCTGTTTAGAGATGGCCCGAACGGTTCACTAGCGAATGGTTCCAGGCGAACTCTTGGGCGTTCGCGATCGCAGAGAACCGCAAACTTTACCGGAAGTTCGATTTGCCCCCATAGTGCACCATTAGGGTCAACTTTGACCCTCTACATCACAGTCAGCAGGCACATTGTACCCAATCAGGCTACACTCCCTCCTGGAGCCACTGCCCCCCTTATAAAAGGCAGGCATCACCGGCCATTTTACTCACTCGTGTGCCTGCAGTAAATAGAGAAGGGACAGCTGCTGCAGACTCTCTCATATGGAAAGATTAGTTAGGCTCTTGTAGGCTTCTTTACTTGCTCCTTGCTGATTCTTATTGCTAAAATAGCACCCCACAACAGGTCTTTTGAGAGCTAATCTTGTTCTTGTGATCTATTTTTTTTTCTGTGTGTCCCACTGACACTTGCGTTGCATAGACAGCCTTGATAATTCATACTGTGTGTGCCACTGCCAGGCCCAGCACATTCAGTGACTACCTGTGTGTGTGACAGATGCACATTACCCGTCACTGCATATACCTACCTGTTGTTCACTGTGCACCCACCCACCTACGCGAGCTGAGCGCACGCAGTGTCACTGTTCCTGTCCGCTACCTGTCTGTGTGTGATAGGTGCACATTGTAAATTGTAATACCCATCACTGCATATTCCTACCTACATGTTGTTCACAGTGCACCCACCTACCTACGTGAGCTGAACGCACGCAGTGTCACTGTGCCTGTCCGCTACCTGTCTGTGTGTGACAGGTGCTCATTGTAATACCCATCACTGCATATAACTACCTACCTGTTGTTCACAGTGCACCTAGTGAACAGTCACTGTTCTGTCATTCAGCTACCTCAGCCCGGCAACCATATGGGTTGGAAAGCCGCCATCACCTGCACTCTGGCCATGGTGCGCACCAGTCCAGCACGGCCGTCACTACGCAAACAGCTGTTTGCGGTGCGTTACACAGTGAGTTTGGTGTGTCAGTGTGAAGCAGTACACTAATTACACTCCCTGATTGATGTATACACATGCAATATGTTTTAAAGCACTTTAGGCCTGCAATTTAGCAGTCAATGTGATTTCTGCCCTTACAACGCTGCTTTGCATCAAATCCAGATTTTTCTCTAGTATTGGCGTCCATCCCACTCCGCCATGCCCCCCTCCAGGTGTTAGACCCCCTGAAACATCTTTTCCATCACTTTTGTGGCCAGCATAAATGTTTCTAGTTTTCAAAGTTCGCCTCCCCATTGAAGTCTATTGCGGTTCGCGAAAGTTCACTCGAATTCTCACGTTTGGTGAAAGGCCACCTCTACCTCTGTTGCCTTGGGGATATCTAGCCCTGCTGTATCTGACCTGGGATCTATTCTTAATTAGGCAAGGAAGGAGTGCAGCACATTCAGATAGATACACAAAGGCCAGGCAGCAGGGCGAGTTTATTTTTCTTACAGGCAGTTCATTGCAGGGGAGGAAAGGCAAACATGCCTGAAAGAACAAAGCAAACTTCAGCTCCTTGCAACTGGCTGTTACTAACTTCACACGTACTTCATGATGGGAGCACAGACAGACATTGCTCTGAACGATCAGCGGAACAGCGCGTCCTCGATTCTCCAAACTTCATATCCTCACCCCACTGCTTTTAACGAGCTTTCCCTGCCCCTCCACACTACTGACAGGAGCTGAGGAGGAGGGCGGAGACAGTGTGCATGAGTGACAGCGGCCGGCTACACAGATACAGCCACTGCTCGCTGCAATAAATCAAGAGGAGGAAAGTAATTCTGCCGCAGACCAGGCGGGCGGACAATCTCAGGTGGGCGGCCCACCCGCTTGAAAGGCTCTGGGGAGAACACTGTCGGGAGCTTCAGACTTTGCTAACGGACATGGCGGTGATTTATGTTTGTCACCGGCATCATTGCCAAAAAAACAAGCTTTTGTGAACCTAGGCTATGACCTCTTTGGCCTAGGGGCCCCAAACTCACCAGTCCTGAGCCCCTTAAGAGTCCCTACAATGCTAGAAAATTTGTCACTGCTGAGCCATTGTCCTTTGAAGAGATTTGAGGTTTTGAACAGTGAAATAGGAAGCCCGATACAAGCCAATGGCAAATTTCAGCATTTTTGCACCCCCATAACTCTGGTTGGTTATAATCCATGGACTTTAGCAGTTAATAGCAAAGGCCCCTTACATCCTAGAAACACCAAATTTGCAGGATATGTTAAAAATATAGCAGGAAATAATATTTAAAAAAATGTATTATTTTTTTTATTATATTTTATGTGCTGGGTGTGAGTGTGGGAAATATAAAAAAAAATTGACGTGGGGTCCCCCCTCCTCAACCCTCTGTAACCCCTTGTCCCCCATGCAAGCTTGGATAGAATGCAGAGCCCCGGCCGACTTCACACCCTGAGCTATACCAGCCGCATGGTCCATGGTATGGGGGGCTCCGGGGGAGAGGGGCGGGCAAGCCTTCCCCTCTCCCCCAAGCCCTTGTCCAATCCTTGGACAAGGGGCTCTTCCCCACCTCAGGTGCCCCAGGAGGAGGTGGGGACGATGACTCCCTGAGGGGGTTTATGGTGGCATCTGGGAGTCCCTTTTAAGAAGGGGACCCCAGATGCCCACCCCCTCCCAGGAGAAATGAGTATAGGGGTACAAAGCACCCCTTACCCATTTCCACAAAGGGTTAGATGAAATAAAAACACAACGACGAAAAAAGTCCTTTAATGTTCTTAATTAACCAGAAATACTTACCTGTACATTTAAGAAAAAGTTGCCACATTAATATCCTCGGAAAACGTCCCACGCTATAATCTGTTATGTCCCACGACAACGGTATCCTCTAATCTTGCGATCTTCAATTAAGTTGATTGAAGATCTCTGCCGCCACCCACATAGCAGAGAATGCGTTGCATAGGATGCATAGCTGCCGGCTCCCGCTGTCCTCCCCGCCTCCTCACCTCTCACCCTCACCTAGCCTGGCACCTGGTGCACCCATGGGTGCACCAGGTGCTAGGCTAGGTGAGGGGTGACAGGTGAAGGCAGGTGGGGTGAGATAGCGGGAGCCGGCAGCTATGCGTCCTGCACAGGACGCATTCTAAGCTATACTAACCGGTTCATGAATGATCCGGTTCTTTTTAATGAATCGGCTCTTTTTAATGAATCAAATGAATCAGCTCTTTAACCTTTCCTTTGAAACTTTAAAATCAATTTTCCTAAAATGTATAAGGTCTTTTTGAAAAAAAAATGTTTTCCTCTTGTTCCCACTGTTCTTCTTAACATTCCCAGCAAATTTGGTGTTTCTATCTTTTAAGGGGACTTTGCTATTAACCGCTAAAGTCGGCGGGCGTTTAATTTTCCCACGGTCAGAAGGAGAATTTTTAAATCGATTTTCTCAAAAACTATAAGGTCTTTTTGAAAAACTTTTTTTTCCTCTTGTAGTCACCGCCCCCCTCTACATACCCTGCAAATTTGGTGCTTCTACTATGTAAGGGGACTTTGCTATTAACCGCTAAATTTGGCGACCATTAAAGTTTATGGGAAAAATGCAAACCCAATCTTTTTTGGAAAAAGTTCTCGATTCACCTCGAATGCGAACCATCGATGTTCGCGCGAATCGGTTTGCCGGCGAACCGTTCGGGCCATCTTTACTTGAGGATCCTCTGCACGACCCTGCTTTTTGGTTAAAATGATATTACATATGCCTTATTTCGTTAATAGCTGGGCATGATGTGGGCCACTTTCACCAGCCCGTGTAGAAGGTAAATAACAGCCATATCATGTTATGTACATGTGTATGTTAGGAAACATTATGGTCGAATAGCACAGTCTATGTTCATGCTCCTCAGTTCTCGTTGTGACAACCTCAGTGTCTTAATCAGATAATTGCTTGTTTTTAAACTAGTAGAACAACACTAGCCGGCACCCTCACATACCTCAGTTGCTCTAATATACATACTTGCTGTGTACAGGCTGTATTATATGATAGGTTTTGCAGCCTTATGAACAATCTTTATGTGTTATTGCCACATACACTTATTGCCTATATTCTGTGTATTTCCTAACTTTAGCTTGCCTTTTATGAATGACTATCAACATTCAATCAATCACTTTATTCAGCAAAGAAACAGGTAAAGTTGCCTGGATACCTGCAAACAGTACATGCTTGGGGCACATGTGTTTCAGGACAGGTCACATATTTTGTCAACGGCTAGCAGGACCCATAGCTACAGTTGCACTCAGAGTCATCATTGTGTTCAACATAACACAGAACTAGGTAAGTTGTGTACAGGATTGAATGTTCTTTCTTCAGGATTATAACCAAAGGTTGGTTTGGATAGGCAACGGTTTAGATTGTTTGATTTAGTTTGTGGCTAGGGCTTTGTATTTGTGGCCAGTGGTGGGCTTGGCAGAAATTTACTGCTGGTAGAGTTGTTCTCCATTGTAGTGGCGATGGAGGTACAGCAAGACCAACTTAACATTATCACTGTGACTTGCATTCTGGAAATGTATTAGCTTTACCTTTTACCATTGAAGCAGGGATGAGCAGAAACTACGCCAGTGCGAATTTACGCATCGTAGTTTGCATATATCGTATTTCGTAGGTGCAGTATTGCGTAGTGAACCACGAATGCGTTACTTGCGGCTAATTTTCCACGTGTGGTTGCATGCTTACAAATGTACGCATTGGAAAGGGGAATGTTCGCATAGAAGAGTTACCGGTACAAGCATTTAATGAAGAATGAAAGCGTAAAATTTTCTGCATACGGCTATAAGCATCCGCATACACTACGCTTCGCACTACGCGTAATTGCGTACTTTAACGCGTAGTCTATGAAATGCATATGAAGCGAATATTTGATTTCAAAGCCGTAGTTTGGCGAAGCGTAATTGCGTAAAACTATGCGTAGTTCCAGCGTAGCGAAGTTGGCTGACTACGACCATCCCTACATTGAAGTAGCTGCTCTCAAAATGAATGTATGTGAAATGTCAGGCATTACAATTATTGTAGGTGCCATAGGCTGTACTTATAGCTCCATCCCTAGACAGAGAGCATATTTGAAGAAATAGAAAAAGTTGTCATTTTCTCAATAAGCAAGTCATTTGTTACTCAGAGATGAGAATCATAAAGGTGCTTATTTCATTGCCTGGATGTTGCCATAACTCTCATGTATTTAGGCGGTTGAGGAAATATGACAATTTTAGCTTGGAGACTATCCATCTTCTTTTTTACTAGAGTTACAGATTGCTCAGCAAGCACATGGTGAACCACAACTCCTAGGAGTGTGTAAGGATCTGAAGGAGACCAAAAAGCTCCTCTTTACTAGGTAAGTGTATGCAATTATTGTAGGTGCTGTTATGTAATATGAGTACAAAGAAATGAGTGTTTATGTTGATGTCAGTGTGTTTTTTTTTTTTGTTGCTTTTTTTTTTTGCTGTGTGTGTATGTAGTAGTCAGTGGGTTTGTCTTGTAATCAGTGTTTTAAAGTATACCTGAAGGGGTGGGAAAGTGCCCCTACAGGGTACGCACCACGAGAGGTGGAAGCCTCCAGAATTAAAAGAGGCTTCCCCTGTCCTCCTCTGCAGTCTCATTTCAGCAGTCATTAAGACCCCGCAAAGTCTGCTTGTTAGCGCTTGTCAGCACCTTTCACGTATGCGGTAGCTCTTTCCTGCTCGGATTTCTTTAAAAATATCAGGTCCATATTAGGTCTATTCCGTCTGTGCCAGTGCAGTAGCACGGACCTGATCAGGCTCGGTTATTTCCACCAAAGCCCGATCGGGACAGAGCTAGTGCGCCTGCACAGGGAGGCCACTCTTCGGGAGTCCAAGTGATGGAACGAGACTGAGGAGGAAGACAGGGGAAGCCTCTTCAGAATCCAGTGCTTTTGAGGCACTTTTCTATCTCACAGGTTTATTCTAATTTGTACACATAGATTTATTTTCATTTATGCAGAAATACTAGTGAATAAACATGCAGATATCACGCCAACCCTTGGTGACACTGAAAAATGCTGGTGGTAACTACCAAAATTTGGAGTATATCATCCTGAAAACCAGGCCAGATCTGAGTAGTGTTTGACTCCAACAGACTATGGACGTGATTCACTAAACCGTGATAACGCATATCACGGCCGCGCTAGCGTTTCTGCGCGTGTTTTCGCATTTTCGCGCACAATCGCACATTTCCACGTGCAATTGCGAACGATTGGGCACGAAAATTCGCAATTGCGACGGAAATGTGATAACGATAGCGCGGCCGTGATATGATTTATCATGGTTTAGTGAATCAAGCCCTATAAGTTTGACATCACCTTTCAGATCAAAAAGAAAAACCTTTCACCCAAAGAGGAGTCTTGTCCACCATAAGTAGCTTGTATGACACTCTTGGATTTGCAGCTGCTGTCATGGGCCTAACTAGACTTTTTTCCACAATACATTTTTATTGTTTGAAATGCAAGAACAACAAAGGAGCTGTAACATGTTATACTAGGTAACATCACATATGTTTAAACATGTCTAGGGCTCGATTCACAAAGCAGCGCTAAGTGTTCGCGCTGCAGTGAAAAGCCCATTAGCGCATGTAAAGTAGCTTTGCGTGCACTAATAGTCGCACAAAACTACATCGCGCTGAAAACATCGCACTTCGCGTCGAAACCCTTGCGCGGTGTGACGATAGCGTTGCATGCGGTGTGACAAAAACGGCACATATGGTGCCCCTTTAACGTTGCACCAGTGCGCCCTAAAGGTCGCAACGTCGAGTGCACTGGTGCTACGTTAAAGGGGCACTATATGCGACGCTATCGTTGCACCCCGCGACGGTTTCGGCGCACTGCGGTACTGCGCGCAGTGAAGCGTTTTCGGCACACAAAGTCGTTTGCGCTGCAGTTTGAATGTCTTAACCTTTAAGACGTCCAAACTGCCATACCGACACTTTATGAATCGAGGCCCTAGATTCTAGGTATAGGTACAGTCAGAAACAGCACAGAAGTATTTATGACAAAGAAAACATTGCTTTAAATATCCGTGGTGTTCTAGCGTGGGTGTTGCCAGGGCAATGACGTCCTATCTAGTCAATTGCTAACCATTACTGGCTGACTAACAGGAGGGTCATAGTTCCTGGCTGTGTTGTTTGATTAACATGGTGGTTCATAGACCATCAATCGAAAATCGATTAGTGTCGATCTTAATGTAAACAAGCTTGGATCATTGATTCTTAAGTTGTTGAGTATCACTAATGGGTTAATTAAGAATCTTGATGGTGATTTGAGTCACTGTTCCAGATAATTGACATATTATCTAGTCCAATAGAGAAGTAAATCAGCTGAGCTGGGTTGGATGTAGTCTTTATTAGGGATGATCGGAAAGGGCGATTTCCGATTCCGCACAAATTCAGAATTCCGTCAGAATGAAATTCCGTCAGAACGAAATTCCGTAGCCATTACATTCCGGCGGTATTTCACGGAATTCCACGGAATTCCGCGTTCCGACGGTACAATTTCAGTAATCTCATTTGAAACCTCATTTTTGAAACAGCGTAGGCCATGGGACCTAGTGGCTGTTCCACCAGTCATTTTTAAAATATTTTTTGGAGCAGCAGGAGTTGTGATAGGCCATGGGACCTACAGGTGGTTCCACGGTGGTCAGCACAATTTTTTTTTGGAGCAGCAGTAGTTGTCGTAGGCCATGGGACCTAGAGGTGGTTCCACGGCGGTCATCACATTTTTTTTTGGAGCAGGAGGAGTTGTCGTAGGGCATGGGACCTAGAGGTGGTTCCACGGCGGTCATCACAATTTTTTGGGGGGAGCAGCAAGAGTTGTCGTAGACCATGGGACCTAGAGGTGGTTCCATGGCGGTCATCACAATTTTTGTTTGGGAGCAGCAGGAGTTGTCGTAAGCCATGGGACCTAGAGGTGGTTCCACAGCGGTCATCACAATTGGAGCAGCAGGAGTTGTCGTAGGCCATGGGACCTAGAGGTGGTTCCACGGCAGTCATCACAAATTTTTTTTTTTGGAGCAATTTTTTTGATCTTAAAATGCAAAAATATGCGATGGTAGTGATAGGCAGCAGAGTTTGAGAGGGAGAGCCTTTGGGGCTTGAAAAACAGCATATTGTAATTTAGTCAGTGATAGGGGCATTGTAATTGTCACTGATCCATGACTCGTTCATTTTTATGAACGTTAGTATGTCCACATTGTCTGTGGACAGACGGGTCCGTTGGTCGGTGACCACCCCACCTGCAGCACTAAATAATTGCTCCGAAAGAACACTGGCGGCGGAGCATGTCAGAACCTCCAGTGCATACTGAGCGAATTCAGGCCAGGTATCCAGTTGTTTTTTTCCAATAGTCAATGGGGTCATCATCATTACTCTCCATATTGTCTGGAGCACTGGCTGACCCCAAGTAATCATTCACCATACGTGCCAGCCGCTGGAGGTGACCACTTTGTCCACTGGTGGTGCTGCTGCTAGAGGAGTATCTGGCATTGGCTAATAAAATTCCTTCAACATACTCAGCAGGTTCACAGATTGGCTATTGGTGCGTGCTGCTGCTGGGAGTGGGACCATGAGACCTTTGCTGAGTATAAGGCTTGGTAGCTTGGGCCCGGGATACAGGTGCAGGAAACACATCTACCCAACGAAGAGGGGCATCCAGGCTTGATCTGACTCATCCTGGCGTCTGCTTGGGAGGGGGGAATGAACTGCCACATTTTCCGCTTGCACTGGGGATCTAAGATGGTGGCCACCCACATGTAGAGCCTTGATTTTAGATTTTTAATCTGGGGGTCCTTACGGAGGCACCGGAGCATATGGGCAGCCATAGGGAAGAGATGTCTGCCATTAATCACCTCTTCCAGGTCTTCCTGGCTGTCAGAACTGTCGTCATGCTCCAGCTCCACATCATCAGAATCTTTTTCCCACCCCCAGACAATGGGCTCTTCCACTTCCACAAGCTCTGCCTCCTCATCCAGGACTTGAGCATACTCATTCACTCCCCCACTTGACTCGTCATCACCACTGTTCAGTAGGGCTAGGGCTTCCTCCCCCTGTTCGAGCAGTTTGTCAAGAGCCTTGTCCAGCATGAAGGCAAGAGGGAGCACTTATGATATGCTGCAGTGCTCCTCACTGACCACTTTTGTTGCCTGCTCAAACGGCTCCAACACTTTGCACACCTGTCCAATCAGCTGCCACTGGTCCCCAGTAATGTAGTCCAGTGGCCCTGTTCTGGAGCAAGATGTCTGAGACAGGTATAGCCTGACCGCCATTTGCTGCTCCCACAACCTCTCCAGCAGGTGGAGGGTGGAGTTCCACCGCGTCGGACAATCGGAAATAAGCCTGTGCTGCGGCAGGCTATGGCGGCGCTGCAGCAGTTTCAAGGCCGCGGTGGCGGTTGCGGAGCGACAGATGTGGGCTAACACTTTTGATGGGTTGAAGGACGCCGCAGCGTCCTTCAACCCATCAAAAGTGCATAAAAATTTCTGCCACAGCGTCCTTCAACCCATCAAAAGTGCGTAAAAATGTCTGCACTACAAGGTTGAAGATGTGGGCCAAGCAAGGTAAGTGAGTGTAGTCACCTTACAAAATTGCGGCCAGCATGTTGGCACCATTATCAGACACCACTACACCTGTCTCCAGTTTTCAGGGGGTCAGCCACTTCCAAATCTGATCCTGTAAGGCTGCAAGGATTACAGATTCGGTTTGCCTGTTCTCGTCCATGGATTCTATTTTCAGCACCGCTTGGCATCGATGGTGCTGCAGACCAGTGTAGGAACTTGCTGGGAGGCTCAGCCTGCTGGGAGGCTCAGCAACGGCAGACTGGCCTTGGACGGAACAGGTAGCAGAGGGAAGTAAAACAGGCCTCACCTTCAACCCACGTGGCGGCACCACCAGCTGAAATGCACCAGTTCTTGCACCCTCCTCAGCAGCACCATGGAGGGTGACCCAATGGGCAGTAAAAGTTAGATACTTTCCCTGTCCATGCCTGCTGCTCCAGCCATCCATAGTGAAGTGCACCTTGCCACCGACAGCGTGATCCATAGACCGGCCGACACACTCCACAATGTGCTGGTGAAGGGCAGGGATAGCATTCCTGGCAAAATAATGGCGGCTGGGGATACACCATTGTGGAGCAACACTGTTCATCAGGCTGCGGAAGGGGGCACAGTCCACAAACTGGTAGGGCAGCAGCTGTTGGCCCAACAGCCTTGCCAGGAGCGCATTATTTTTAACAACAAATGGATCACTTGCAGGGAGCATCCGCTTCCTCTGCAACATTTCTGGCACAGAGGCCTGACTGACGCTGGAACACTGGTGACTCAGAGGAAACCAACAAGGGTGCTGATGAGGTGCTTGCCGAGGTCTGGAGTCCTCTTCCAGCCTGGCATACAGAGGGATTTGAACTGGTATGGGACTGAGCAGGTTTGATTGGGACAGGACGAGTAGAAAAAGAAGAGGAGGGGCCTGTTGCTGCTGCTTTTCCTCCACCCATCTTATTGTAATTTTTTACATATTCGAACTCCCGTCTGTGGTGGTTGCACAGATGGCTTAGCAGCCCTGAAGTGCCGAACCCAGTGCCCGATTTGCCTCTGCTCACAAATTTACGACACACAGAACAGAGTGCCCTGGATTCATCCTCTTCCAGAACAGTAAAATAATTCCATGATGGGGACGTGCGTGCACGTGGAGCAATGGTGCGAGTGGTGCGACCTGTTTTAGCATGTCCATGCTCAGCATTGGACTGGTGGGTACTGACAGACGGGAAAGCACTTGCAGGCTGCTGGCCAACCGTCTGCTCTGTTTCTCCATGCAGCTCACGCCTGCTAGTGCCTAACCCACCAGATGGCGACCATGTTGGATCAGCCGCCTCATCATCCAAAATATCATCCAGTTCAACCAAATCACTGGAACCCATAAGTGACTCTTCTGGACCCTCCACCTGGCCATCAAACACCTCTGTAGTTGACTGGTGGTTATGTTGACTGGTGACACTGGATGAAGAAAACACAGGGGCCATTTCTGTCACCTCAGAACCCACCACTTCTTGGGAGCTTGGTCCCATGGTCTACTCCAATGCCTCCTCCCAATCCTGCACATCCTTCTCATCGACGTAGGTGTGCTTTACTTCTGGAGGAGAGTACTGGGAGGAAGCAACCTCGTCAAGAGAAGCAGCTGCGGTCGGGTTCTGGTCATGAGGAGCCTGGTGGCCACTACTGGTGCTGCTGCAACTAGCTTCAAGTCCCTCAGACTGGGTAGAGGGTTTCATATCTAAATAATTAACAACTCTCTTCGCCTGCTGCTCTGTCAAAAATTTCCTGCGTGCGAACACAGGGAAGAGATCTCTGACCAGGGGGGAGCGCTTCCTGCTGCTGCTGCCACCCTCAACCTGATCACATACTTCACGTGATCCACCAACACCACCATCACTCCATTTTCTTTTAGGAGTGGCAGGAAATTGCTGCTGCTCTCGCTCCATTGTTTTGGGGCCACAAACTTTATTGGGTAAGGGGTATGAGCGACAGAACAGATAATAAAGTAAGGGGGTGAAATAAAGAAAATAAATCAAAAAAACAAAATAAAGAAAGCAAAAAAAAAAAATGAACTTAGAAAACCAAAAAAAAAAAACCAAAAAAAAAACTTGCACTACACTCAACTAAGCAATCACCTAACTCACTCTCACTTTGTCAAACACTAAGCCTGCAGCCTGGCTGGCTCTGTCTAACCCTCTCTCCACACAGCAACTAACACACTACACTACAATCTATCACTCAAACAAACAATCTGTCTGTCACTCTCTCACAAATACACGTAGCTAGCTAGCTACTACTACTAATATAGCTCAAACCAATCTAACTCTCTCACACAGTCTTTAAAAAGACTTTTGGTTTATATACAGTCTTTAAAAAGACTATTGTTTTATGTTAAAACAACTAATATGGGTCTGCCTCTCCTTTCTCTTCAACACCAGATTGAAACCCACAAGCTTTGTGACTGCACACCTCTCTTATATACAAAATGAGTGGGATAGCTGATGATAGGTAGCTAGGGAGCTGGTTGCTAATGTAGGATTGGTTGGTTTTTGTTAAGACTCTAATTGGTGCAGAAATTCTTATTTTCATGCAGAAATCCTGTTGGTTTCACTTTTAAGCTTCTGTCTAGGGCAGTCTTTCTCAACCAGGGTTCCCTGGAACCATGTGAGGACTGGCCAGGGGGGAATGGGGGAGATTTCCCCCCTGGTTGCCTCTCAGTTAATGAGTTAGGGCTGGTACAGTGCCTGGCGCTTTCATGTTTTTGTATAAGGCAATGTGAACCACTGAGCTGGATGAGGGAAATAAAAGCCAAATCATAGAGCAATTAGAGGGCGGGCAAGCTGGTAAATATACATGATGCAGAGCAGAGGCTTGCCTGCAGGGTCCATGGGAAAAAAAATTTGTCTAGTCTCTCACCATTGTTAAAATGACTGCATGTGCACAGCTTCATAGGGTATTGTCTAGGTTGAAAACTTTTTAACAGTCACTAGACTCCAGAAGGGCTGCTTGCAGGTGAATTCTGATAATAAATTCTGAACGAGACTGAAACCACAGCCGTTGTTACTCAAAATGTATTATGTACCCCCCGGTGCTAGTGCATTATACTTTACCTGTCACGCTGTCCCTTAAGTGTTCTTACTGTATTTCCCATGTGACTACTGGCATATAGCACAAGGGGCACGTGTGTGATGTCATTTGGGCTTGGGCTGCCGTGATAACGGGCCCCTAGTTTGCGTTTTCCCTCCAGACCAAAAGGTCCCAGTCCTCCCCTGCCTGGAACCCCAGGGTTCCTTGAGGACTATGCAAGGGTTCCTTGGCATTTTCCTCCATCGTGGAGGAAGTATAATAGAGCACATTATAATAGGGGGTACTGTAAAAAGAAGCCTTAAATTGGGGAGCAGAATAATAATGAGCACAGTGTAATGAGTAGCAGTGTAATAGGGGGTAGTGAAATTAACAGCCTCACCTACTTTTAAAGACCACGCTTTGAGAAAAATAAATGCAGGGGTTCCTCGAGATTAAAAATGTGTTTGCAAGGGCTTCTTGAGATCCAAATGTTATTTGTAGGGTTCCTCCAGGGTAAAAAGGTTGAGAAAGGCTGGTCTAGGGTCTTCCTTCTGATTGGCTGAAAAAAATCGCATTCAGACGGAATTCCGAATAGCAATTCCGGAATTACCGTTTAGCGCTATAGCAATTCCGTTCCGATGCGATGGAACGGAATTGCCAATTTCCGATCGGAATCGCGGAAATCTGAATTCCGCAGAATTCGTTGAGCATGCCTAGTCTTTATATATAGATATAGGTTAATGTTAGCAGGTAAAAGGTGAAGGAACTAAACACAACTATTAAAACACAAATTTGTGGCCTCACTCACAGTCTATAATAAAGGTTATAAAATCGATGTAGATCATACCACTATATGCATCTGCTGAGGTTTCTGGGTAAGATTATACATTTAGATATTTAGAGAGCACCCTGGCCTGAGGTACTTTTCCATCATAATATTACGTTTATACATTGCTATGACTGTGGCGAAGTCTATTTTATCTGTGGATTTCCAGTTGCTAGTTATTATACATTGGGATGTCATAAAGTGGCATAACTAGACTTAATAGGGCCCCCCTGCAAAAATGATAGCAAGGGGCCCCCTTGGTTCCCAAACCCCATGAGGGTACGTGATTGGGAGTTGGAGAATGGCAGCAGAGAGTGTTCTGGAAGCAGGGAAAAAATTAGACATGCTCCTGCTACTTGCTACTCTGCATGGAGGTGGCAGTAATGGTTTTTGTGAGCAAACGGGGAGTTTTATTGCTAATTGGCTGCACTTGTGGTTGGAGAGAGGGAGGAGGAGGGGCCACCAAAGCCTCTGGGCCTTCCTGCGATGGCAGGGGTCGCAGGGGTGATTGCTACGCCCTTGACTCCTGTCAATATACAAGTAGAAGACTAAGGGTTCAATTTCTAGCAAAAATCGTTTGAGCAATCAGCAATTTTGATTGGATTGGTTGTAAAAACACACACTGCCTTTCTGATTCTGAATCAGGAAGTATAGTGTGGTTGACGGCTATGGAGGATGTGAAACGAGATCCAGCAGCTTGAGGAGGTGAATCTGTATCTTAAAGCAGGAGTATTAGCCATAGTAAGCCAGGGAAAAAAAACACATATATAAGTAGATAAATACTTGATCTACTTATATAACACATGTATTGTACTGTCCACGTTTTGATTTCAGTGAATGTTATATAGTAAATGAAGAGAATTCTGTTCCTGGTGGGAACTATGTCTTTTGCCCACAGTTTGAGGCTAAATACTGATGTCATTTCTTCCCTTAACTTTTTTCTTTTCTCCTCCAATCGCTGAGTCACCTCAACCTTGCTTGTAAACACAAGTAAGCAGGGGATCGTGTTTCAGATAAGCAGTTAGGCAGGGAAATAAAGGGAACAGGAGGAATATATTATAGACTAGCTGGACGCCCGGCATTGCCCTGGTATGTATTTGGCTGGTGTTGGCCCCGCCCCCCTTTTCCTAACCCTAACGAACAATTACTTAACTACTTAATGACCAAGTTTGTAAGCTTTGCGGTCTTTGGCATCAATAATTTGCATTGAAATAAAATAAATCTGACTGGCTGTGGCTCCACCACTTTTCTGAATTTGAACCCAAATCACCCAATGGCCAAGTGTACCAGGTACAGGTGATTAACCTCCTTAGCGGTAACCCCGTGTGTGACACGGGGTAAGCCGCCGGAGGGTGCCGCTCAGGCCCTGCTGGGCCGATTTGCTTAATTTTTTTTTTTTGCTGGACGCAGCTAGCACTTTGCTAGCTGCGCCAGCACCCCGATCGCCGCCGCCGCGCGCCCGATCGCCGCTATCCGGTGCGGCGCGCGCCCCCCCCCCCCCAGACCCCGAGCGCTGCCTGGCCAATCAGTGCCAGGCAGCGCCGAGGGGTGGATCGGGTCTCCCAATGACGTCCCGACGTCGCTGACATCGGTGACGTCATCCCGCCCCGTCGCCATGGCGACGGGGGAAGCCCTCCAGGAAATCCCGTTCTTTGAACGGGATTTCCTGATCGCCTATCGCCGGAGGCGATCGGCGGGGCTGGGGGGATGCCGCTGAGCAGCGGCTATCATGTAGCGAGCCCTCGGCTCGCTACATGATAAAAAAAAAAAAAAAAAAAAAAACTGTTGCGCTTCCCCCTGGCGGTATTTTTCATACCGCCAAGGGGGTTAACAGTGCAAGAGGCTTGTGCCATTAACAGTGCAAGAATGGCAGCAATTAAATATTCCCCTTAAAAATCAATAGGTGGATTTTGATTGGCTTTTGTACGCTCAACCCACCTTTCTGAATATTAATCCTAGTCACCCAGTGACCAACTGTGCAAAGTTTGAGAACCCTACCATTAACAGTGTAAGAATGGCTGCAGTTTACATTTTCCCAATGAAATTTGTATTGTTCTCCACCCACTGATTTCCTGACATTGTTCAGGTATGTATTTGGCTGGTGTTGGCTCCGCCTAATTTTTCTAACCCTAACACACAATTACTCAATGACTGTAACGATTTGTGTCAGCAAGGAACAGAATTCTGATTATTAGGTGATCTGCAGTATCACCTATAATGCAGAGATATACCTGATTATATGGTGATCTGCAGAATCACCTATAATCCTGGTATATCAGGAGCTGATGTGATAGCTTAATAGCAAGTATTGTGACTGGTGCAACAGTAGTACTGAAAGGTTTAGCTATACCTCACCAAAGGAGCTGGTAGGTACTAACAGTACAGAATGCCTCACCAGAGTCAAGGGCCCTCCGGTGAGAGTAGAGAGCTATACCTCACCAGAGGAGCTGGTGGATACTAACAGAACAGAGCCCCTCACCAGAGTCAAGGGCCCTCTGGTGAGAGTAGAGTGGTCAGACTAACCGAGTTGGCAACAGACAGACAGATGCAGTACAAAATCGGAAGGCAGAGACAGGTAGGTATAAACAGGCAGAGTTGGCAGCAAGATCAGATGGGCAGAGGTACAGAGTCACTGAGTAGAAGAGTAGTCAGAACGAGCCAGAGTCATGCACAAATAATAACACAGTAATGAATAATCTTTAAGGCTATCAAACAATTCCTATCTTGTGTGAAATCCCCGGTTTCCTCCCGGATCGAAGCACACCGGAACTATCTAAGGGTCTGAGCGCTAACACCAAGCATTCGCAACAGCAGACAAGTTGCGAGTGATTCAGCTAGGCTTATGAAGCAGAGGAGACCCCTCTGGCATGCCCCCTCCTATCAGCCAATGAGGAGCGGCGAGCATCTCCTCTGACGTCAGGCGACCGGCCGGTCAGCTGACGCGCCTCCTCCCCGCATAAAGGTCCTGTCTGTGCGCACGCGCACGCGACAAAGCAACCCTCAGTGCAGCTGACAGACCCATCCTCGGCGTGCTAGATGCCTGAGGCACGGATATATTGCTAGACAGGGAGCTGGAGGCAGCCGCGGAGGTAGCGCTGTTCACCGCGGCTGCCTCTTTCATGTTTGTGACAATGACTAAGTTTGTGCGCTTTGCGGTCTTTGGCAATAATAATTTGCATTGAGATTAAACAAATCTGATTGGCTGTTTGTGGCTCCACCCCTTTGTCTAAATTTGAACCCCAGTCACCCAATGACCAACTGTATCAGGTTTAAGGCTTGTGCCATTAACAGTGCAAGAATGGCAGCAATTACATATTCCCCTTGAAAATCAATAGGAGAATTTTGATTGTCTTTTGTAGGCTCCACCCACTTTTCTGAATATTAATCCCAGTCACCCAGTGGCCAATTGTGCAAAGTTTAAGAACCCTACCATTAACAGTGTAAGAATCGCTGCAGTTTACATTTTCTCAGTGAAATGTGTATTTGTATCCGCCCACTGATGACCCGGTATTGGCCGATTATGTATTTGGCTGGTGTTGGCTGCGCCCACTTTTCCTAACCTTAACACACAACTACTCAATTACTCAATGACCAAATTTGTGAGCTTTGCGGTTTTTGGCATCCATAACCTGCATTAAAATGAAACAAATAAGATTGTCTGTTTGTGACTCCACCCCCTTTTGTCAATTTAAACCCAGTCACCTAATGATCAACTGTACCAGGTTTGAGGCTTGTGCCATTAACAGTGCAAGAATGGCAGCAATGAAATATTCCTCCGAAAAATCAATAGGTAATTTTTTATTGGCTTTTGTAGGCTCCACCCACTTTTCTGAATATTAATCCCAGTCATCCAGTAACCAACTGTGCAAAGTTTGAGAACCCTACAATTAATAGTGTAAGAATTGCTGCAGTTTACATTTTCCCAGTAAAATTTGTATTTGTCTCCGTCCACTTATGACCACGTGTTGCCCGTTTATGTATTTGGCTGGTGTTGGTTGTGCCCACTTTTCTAACCCTCACACACAATTAATCAATAACTCAATTACCAAGTTTGTGAGCTTTGCGGTGTTTGGCATCAATAATTTGCATTGGAATGAAACAAATCTAATTGGCTGTTTGTGGCTCCACCCCCCCTTTCTCAAATTGAATCCCAGTCACCCAATGATCAACTGTACCAGGTTTGAGGCTTGTGCCATTAACAGTGCAAGAATGGCAGCAATGTAAATATTCCCCTTGAAAATCAATAGGTGTATTTTGATTGGCTTTTATAGGCTCCACCCACTTTCCTGAATATTAATCCCAGTCACCCGGTGACCAACTGTGCAAAGTTTGAGAACCCTGCCATTAACAGTGTAAGAATGGCTGCAGTTTACATTTTCCAGTGAAATTTGTATTTGTCTCCACCCCCTTTTTGGTTATGGGAATAAAAAGTATCCTATACTTTATTCCAGGTAATGTACTATGTGTGTGCCAAATTTCATTCAAATCCGTTCAGTCATTTTTGCGTGATCGAATAACAAACATCCAAACTTTCCCATTTATTATACTAGCTGGATGCCCGGCGTTGCCCGGGTATGTATTTGGCTAGTGTCAGCTCTGCCCACTTTTCCTAACCCTAACACACAATGACTTAATGACCAAGTATGTGAGCTTTGCGGTCTTTGGCATCAATAATTTGCAATGAAATAAAATTAATCTGATTGGATGTGGCTCCACCCCTTTTCTGATTTTGAACCCCAATCACCCAGTGGCCTACTGTACCAGGTACAGGTGATTAACAGTGCAAGAATGGCAGCAATTAAATATTCCCCTTAAAAATCAATAGGTGGATTTTGATTGGCTTTTATAGGCTCCACCCACTTTTCTGAATATTAATCCCAGTCACCCAGTGACCAACTGTGCCAAGTTTGAGAACCCTACCATGAACAGTGTAAGAATGGCTGCAGTTTACATTTGCGCAATGAAATTTGTATTTTTCTCCACCCACTTATTTCCTAACATTGTTCAGATATGTATTTGGCTGGTGTTGGCTCTGCCTACTATTTCTAACCCTAACACACAATTACTTAATAACCAAGTTTGTGAGCTTTGCGGTCTTTGGCATCAATAATTTGCATTGAGATTAAACAAATCTGATTGGCTGTTTGTGGCTCCACCCCTTTGTCTGAATTTGAACCCCAGTCACCCTATGACCAACTGTACCAGGTTTAAGGCTTGTGCCATTAACAGTGCAAGGATGGTAGCAATTACATATTCCCCTTGAAAATCAATATGTGAATTTTGATTGGCTTTTGTAGTCTCCACCCACTTCTCTGAATATTAATCCAGTCACCCAGTGACCAATTGTGCAAAGTTTGAGAACCCTACCATAAAAAAGTGTAAGAATCGCTGCAGTTTACATTTTCTCAGTGAAATTTGCATTTGTCTCCGCCTACTGATGACCCGGCATTGCCCGATTATGTATTTTGCAGGTGCTGGCGGCGCCCACTTTTCCTAACCCTAACACACAATTAATCAATTACTCAATGACCAAGTTTGTGAGCTTTGCGGTCTTTGGCATCAATAACCTGCATTAAAATGAAACAAATCATATTGGCTGTTTGTGGCTCCACCCCCTTTTATAAATTTAAACCCCAGTCACCCAATGATCAACTGTACCAGGTTTGAGGCTTGTGCCATTAACAGTGCAAGAATGGCAGCAATGAAATATTCCCCCGAAAAATCAATAGGTAATTTTTTATTGCCTTTTGTAGGCCCCACCCACTTTTCTGAATATTAACCCCAGTCACCCAGTAACCAACTGTGCAAAGTTTGAGAACCCTACCATTAACAGTATAAGAATGGCTGCTGTTTACATTTTCCCAGTAAAATTTGTATTTGTCTCCGCCCACTTATGACCCGGCGTTGCCCTTTTATGTATTTGACTGGTGTTGGCTGTGCCTACTTTTCTAACCCTAACACACAATAACTCAATGACCAAGTTTGTGAGCTTTGCAGTGTTTGGCATCAATAATTTGCATTGGAATGAAACAAATCTAATTGGCTGTTTGTGGCTCCTCCCCCTTTCTGAAATTGAACCCTAGTCACCCAATGATCAACTGTACCAGGATTGAGGCTTGTGCCATTAACAGTGTAACAATGGCAGCAATGTAAATATTCCCCTTGAAAATCAATAGGTTAATTTTGATTGGCTTTTATAGACTCCACCCACCTTTCTGAATATTAATCCCAGTCACCCAGCGACCAACTGTGCAAAGTTTGAGAACCCTACCATTAACAGTGTAAGAATGGCTGCAGTTTACATTTTCCAGTGAAATTTGTATTTGTCTCCGCCCCCTTTTTGGTTATGGGAATAAAAAGTATCCTATACTTCATTCCAGGTAATGTACTATGTGTGTGCCAAATTTCATTTGAATCCGTTCAGCCATTTTTGCGTGATCGAGTAACAAACACCCAAACATCCAAACATCCAAACATCCAAACAAACATCCGAACTTTCCCATTTATTATATTAGTAGGATATATATATATATATATATATATATAGGATCTTCTCAAAAAATTAGCATATTGTGATAAAGTTCATTATTTTCTGTAATGTACTGATAAACATTAGACTTTCATATATTTTAGATTCATTACACACAACTGAAGTAGTTCAAGCCTTTTATTGTTTTAATATTGATGATTTTGGCATACAGCTCATGAAAACCCAAAATTCCTATCTCAAAAAATTAGCATATTTCATCCGACCAATAAAAGAAAAGTGTTTTTAAAACAAAAAAAGTTAACCTTCAAATAATTATGTTCAGTTATGCACTCAATACTTGGTCGGGAATCCTTTTGCAGAAATGACTGCTTCAATGCGGCGTGGCATGGAGGCAATCAGTCTGTGGCACTGCTCAGGTGTTATGGAGGCCCAGGATGCTTCGATAGCGGCCTTAAGCTCATCCAGAGTGTTGGGTCTTGCGTCTCTCAACTTTCTCTTCACAATATCCCACAGATTCTCTATGGGGTTCAGGTCAGGAGAGTTGGCAGGCCACTTGAGCACAGTAATACCATGGTCAGTAAACCATTTACCAGTGGTTTTGGCACTGTGAGCAGGTGCCAGGTCGTGCTGAAAAATGAAATCTTCATCTCCCATAAAGCTTTTCAGCAGATCAGTGGCGTACCTAAGGCATTTGACACCCGGTGCTGGGTATTATACGACCCCCCCCCCCCCCCCAAAAGTAAAGGGGCAAAAAATGGGTGGCGCTATAACATGCTAAAAAGGGGCATGGCCATGACTGGATGAGGACGGAGCTAACTGTAATTTAACGTGAATCCGGGTGAGAGTGATATGGAGGCTGCCATATTTATTTCCTTTTAAACAATACTAGTTGCCCTGCTGATCTATTTGGCTGCAGTAGCGAACTGAATCACACCAGAAACAAGCATGCTTGTTCAGGGTCTATGGTTGAAAGAATTAGAGGCAGAGGACCAGCACGGCAGCCAGGCAACTGATATTGCTTAAAAGGAGATAAATATGGCAGCCTTAATATTATTCTCACCTCGGGTTCCCTTTAAAAGTGCAACGCAAAGACAGTGGACCCAAGTTTTGGTGACCCTTTCCCCAGAAAATTCACATACTTGTGCAGGTTTTCTCAAGAAAATAAACGTAATGTGTGCAGATTTGCCCAGAGAATACGTTCAATCATGTCGGCAGATTTGCCCAGAGAATAAGTTCAATCATGTCAGCAGATTTGCCCAGAAAATACATGGAATCATGTCGGCAGATTTGCCCAGAAAATACATGCAATCATGTCGGCAGATTTGCCCAGAAAATACATGCAATCATGTCGGCAGATTTGCCCAGAAAATACATGGAATCGTGTCGGCAGATCTGCCCAGAAAATACATGCAATCATGTCGGCAGATTTGCCCAGAAAATACATGCAATCATGTCGGCAGATTTGCCCAGAAAATACATGCAATCATGTAGCAGATTTGACCAAAAAATACATGCAATCATGTAGCAGATTTGACCAGAAAATACATGCAAACGTGTGGCAGACCAGTCCAGAAAACACTTCAATCGTGTAGTAGACCTGGCCAGGACATAAACGCTACACCTGGCTGCTAATATAAATTAAAAAAAAAAAAACATTTACTCACCTGCAGCAGAGCTCCGTCCGGTGCGCAGCTCCCACGATCCTCTGCAGCCAGCAACTGAAACTCCCAAAGTCTCCAGAGCAGGGCTTCAGACATTTTACTATAGCCCTGCTCTGCCGCTGCGGTGAACTGACACGGCATCTATTAGATGCCGAAAGTCAGTTCACGCTGGGGGGTGCTTGGAGAATTTTAGGGGATGCTTCAGCACCCAAAGCACCCCCCCCCCCCCCGGTGCCGCCATTGCCCCCAGAATAGGTAGCTAGCAGTTGCCCCCAGTATAGGCAGCATAGCTGCTGCCCCCAATGTAGGTAGTGTTGCTGCCCCCAGTGTAGCTAGTATAGTGGCCCCCGTACAGCTGCCCTCCAGTATAGGTAGTATAGTGGCCCACAGTTTAGATAGTATAGTTGCCCCCAGTGTAGCCTCCATTGTAGCTGGTATGGTGCCCCCCCCCCCCCCCCCCCAGTATAGGTAATATAGTGGCCCCCATAGTTGCCCCCAGTATAACTAGTATAGTGACCCCCAGGCCCAGTGTAGCTAGTATAGTGGCCCCCCGTTTAGCTGCCCCCAGTATAGCTAGTATAGTGGCCCCAAGTTTAGGTAGTATAGTGGCCCCCAGTTTTAGGTAGTATAGTGGCCTCCAGTTTAGGTAGTATAGTGGCCCCCAGTTTAGTTAGTATAGTGGCCCCCCGTTTAGCTGCCCCCAGTATAGTGGCCCCTAGTTTAGGTAGTATAGTGGCCCCCAGTTTAGCTGCCCCCAGTATAGTGGCCCCCAGTTTAGGTAGTATAGTGGCCCCCAGTTTAGCTGCCCCCAGTATAGTGCCTCTCCCCCCCCCCAAAATGTGGGCAGCGGGCAGCAAACAGGGCGAGCAGGCAGGCGCGGAGAATACTCACGTTACTTCCGCGTATCAGCCTGGAACATGCGTCGCCGTCACATGCCTCTACTGCGCCTCCAATGATTGGAGGCGCAGAAGAGGCACGTGACGGCGACGCAGCGTTCCAGGCTGATACGCGGAAGTAACGTGAGTATTCTCCGCGCTCGCCTGCTCGCTGACCACTGCCCCCGGCCCGCTGCCCGCATTTTGAGGGGGGAGAAGAGAGGCAGAAGGAGGGGACCCAGGTGAGGGGGGGGGAAATGTCCCCCCTCCCCGCCGCTATCCCTGCTGTCACCCCTCCTCCTAGCGCTGCTCTTCCCCTCCTGAGTCCGGCATCTATGGGGGGTCGTGGCGACACCCCCCTGGCTGTCTGGCACCCGGTGCGCCACGCCCCCCTGCGCCCTGTGGTAGAAACGCCACTGCAGCAGATGGAAGCATGAAGTGCTCCAAAATCTCCTGATAGCTAGCTGCATTGACCCTGCCCTTGATAAAACACAGTGGACCAACACCAGCAGCTGACATGGCACCCCAGACCATCACTGACTGTGGGTACTTGACACTGGACTTCAGGCATTTTGGCATTTCCCTCTCCCCAGTCCTCCTCCAGACTCTGGCACCTTGATTTCTGAATGACATGTAAAAGTTGCTTTCATCCGAAAAAAGTACTTTGGACCACTAAGCAACAGTCCAGTGCTGCTTCTCTGTAGACCAGGTCAGGCGCCTCTGCCGCTGTTTCTGGTTCAAAAGTGGGTTCATGCTTCCATCTGCTTAAAAGCTTTATGGAGATGAAGATTTCATTTTTCAGCACGACCTGGCACCTGCTCACAGTGCCAAAACCACTGGTAAATGGTTTACTGACCATGGTATTACTGTGCTCAATTGGCCTGCCAACTCTCCTGACCTGAACCCCATAGAGAATCTGTGGGATATTGTGAAGAGAAAGTTGAGAGACGCAAGACCCAACACTCTGGATGAGCTTAAGGCTGCTATCTAAGCATCCTGGGCCTCCATAACACCTGAGCAGTGCCACAGGCTGATTGCCTCCATGCCACGCTGCATTGAAGCAGTCATTTCTGCAAAAGGATTCCCGACCAAGTATTGAGTGCATAACTGAACATAATTATTTGAAGGTTAACTTTTTTTGTTTTAAAAACACTTTTCTTTTATTGGTCGAATGAAATATGCTAATTTTTTGAGATAGGAATTTTGGGTTTTCATGAGCTGTATGCCAAAATCATCAATATTAAAACAATAAAAGGCTTGAACTACTTCAGTTGTGTGTAATGAATCTAAAATATATGAAAATCTAATGTTTATCAGTACATTACAGAAAATAATGAACTTTATCACAGTATGCTAATTTTTTGAGAAGATCCTGTATATATATATATATTTACAGAGGGGCTGCAGCACACAACAGGAAAACAGTGACAGGGGCTCTTGGTTACGCTTTAACCACTTGCCGACCAGGGGATGTTACACTGATCGGTGCTGCGTGGGCTCTACAGCCCGCAGCACCGATCAGCAGTGCAGCAGGGCGATCAGACTACCCCCCTTTTTTCCCCACTAGGGGGATGTCCTGCTGGGGGGGTCTGATCGCCGCCGGCTGCAGTTGCTTAGCGGGGGGGGGGCTCTTCAAAGCCCCCCTCCGCAGCGCTTTCAGCCCTCTCGCCAGCTCCCTCCCTCTCCCTTCCCCTGTGTGCTGCGCAGGACGGATTTCCGTTCTGCGCATTGAAGGATAGGCTTCAGCCTATCATATGCCGGCGATCCCCGGCCAATCAGAGGCCGGGGATCGCCGATCTGCCTTACGGCGCTGCTGCGCAGCAGCGCCGTATGATGTAAACAGCGGGGATTTCTTCCCCGCCTGTTTACATTTTGCTGGCGAGCCGCCATCGGCGGCTCTCCGGCTGTTCACGGAGACACCCTCCGTGAACTGACATGGAAAGGCCGCTCGATCGAGCGGCCGTTTCCATGGTAACCCGCAGACGACCAGTTTACGCCAATCGGCGTTAGCTGGTCGTCAAGAGGTTAATGCGTTTAAGCTCACCAACTGCTCCAAAGTGCCCCCGATCTGGTGAGTCCTTCTCTAACCAGGCAAAAATGCTAGTTTTAATCAGCGTTCTAGTGGGAACCATACCAAAAGCCCAAGGGTCAACTAAATGGGAGAAATGAAATTAAAAACACCTCACCTTCTACTAGCTACTAACTGAACTATGAGCTCCACTCATTTATATGCTTAACTGTGCTAGAGGTGGGCGTGGTTATGCACGCTCACAGGGGAAAATAATATATGTCAGGGGGAGAGCAGCACAACAGCATCTCTGCCTGCAGGCCGCTTGACTGCCTTTTCTGCTGCCACCAACAGGGTCCAGGACTCCAGGCGGATTCCTGAATTTTTAAGCCCGCTGTGGCCGCTATAAGAATTTTTCTGGTGCGTGTACATGCCTGCCTAATTTTTCTGGCTACACTGCAGCTGCAACAACAAAACAAAAGGCATGTACATGTGTCAATTCCCCTTCATGATCGTTACCTTGCCGCGGTGAAGGGGCTTGCATATCACAATGAAGCAATGACCGGCTAAATAAGTGTGTTGGGGTTGGGGGGCACACCTGACCCAAGAAGATAGATAATAAGGTCCTTGCTTCATTGTGGACAGACCAAATTCGATCAGCTGGACAGTCACTGTTGTTCTGTCATTGAGCTACCTCAGCCCGGCGACCATATGGGCTTGAAAACCGCCATGGACTGCACTCTCGCCATGGTGCGCACCAGTCCAGCACGGCCGTCACTACACAAACAGCTGTTTGCGGTGCGTTACACAGTGAATTTGGTCTGCCAGTGTGAAGCAGTACTCTAATTATACTCCCTGATTGATGTATACACATGCAAGATATTTTAAAGCACTTTAGGCCTCCAATTTAGCATACAATGTGATTTCTGCTCATGAAACACTGCTGTGCGTCAAATCCAAATTTTTCCCCGGGACTTTTGGCATGTATCCCACTCCGCCATGCAAAAACTCAGATGTTAGACCCCTTGAAACATCTTTTTCATCACTTTTGTGGCCATCATAAATGTTTCTAGTTTTCAAAGTTCGCATCCCCATTGAAGTCTATTGCGGTTCGCGAAAGTTCGCGTGAACTGAACCTTTTGCGCAGTAATGCTCATCCGGATCCCGGGTACCCGGATTAACCCGGGTATCCGACCATTTTCCGCTATCCGGGTCTGATCCGGATTCCGGATACCTGGGCCAATATCCGGATAGCTCTATGCGGGTATCTGGCCGCATAATCCGGATACGGGTACTGTAACAAGGGAGATGATGTCATTGAGCCAATCAGAGGGCTCCCAGCCAATCAGAGGGCTCCCAGCAGAAGCCCTAGCAACCAATCACAGAGGGGAACTCTGACCAGCCCCACCTGACCTCATTGAACCAATCAGAGGCCTCCCAGCTTAAGCCCTGGCACCCAATCACAAAAGGGAACCCTGGCCAGCCCCACCCCCCCCCCCCCCCCCCCCCTGTGTAATAAGAGGGCTGGCATGATGAGACTTGCTTGCATGATCGTCCTTGCTTATGGCTGGCTGGCTGGACAATGACAGACTTGCTCCAGTGCTGTTGGCTTAGCAAGTGCTACCTGTATATAGTGATAGACCTAAAGCTTTGAGTGCTAAACACCTTCACTACACTATTGTTCTATTGGTTTTTTTTTAGCTAGCTAGTTTAATTGTTTGATTTCATTCACTCAGTTAGGTCCTGTCTGTGTGTGCTGTGCAGGCCAGCAGGACAGTATAGGTTAGGAAGGGAATAGGATTACTGTGTTATTGTATTGTATTATATAGTTAGTTAGTACGCCAGGTCGGATCAGTGAATAATGGCGCACAGCGCCTATGCATAAAAATGGCGCCGCATTAAAAAGATACGCTTATCGCTATTTATCGTTAGTACTGCATAATAATGGCGCACAGGGAAAAAAGAAGAAAAACGGCACACACTAACGTTATTTATCAATAGTGGCACACACTAACGTTATTTATCAATAGTGCCGTTCATTTGCCAAACAGCAGACGTTACTGTGCACAGTAACGTTATTTATCAATAGCGCCCTACATAAGCCAAACTGCAGACGTTATTTAACTGCAAAACGGTGAATAGATTTAATGTAACACTGTCAAGGTTAGGGTTAGGCACCATCAGGGGGGGTCTTAGTGTTAGGCACCACCATGGGGGTGGTTAGGGTTAGGCACCACCAGGGGGTGGTTAGGGGATAGTGATAGGTACAGAGAGGGTTCTGTGTGTTAACGCTAAATAACAATAAGGCTTTAATGCCAAATAACAATAAGGCTTTAACGTTAAATAACAATAAGGCTTTAACGTTAAATAGCGATAAGCAGCAAACGGATTAGCGGCAACACCGTGCGCCATTATTCGCAGGCGCCATTTTCAGATGGATCCCTGCAGTTAGTTGTTAGAGAGAGTAGTACTGTGTTAGCTTACTACAGATTACTGCAGTGCTGCTGTGCTGAGCATTGTCAGTGTGACAGTTAGACAGATAGTGTGCACTGTCTGTCCTCTACTCTGCGGTCTGTCACTCCGTGCTGATTTGATTTAAAGTCCAACCCCGATTTCATTAAAGTAAAAGTACCCCACATCATCTGGTGACATCATCACGTATAAGTTGTACTATGTCTGCTGGCACCGGCAGCCGGATGAGGGGCAGCAAGAGGGGGGGAGCAACGTTACGGCCACCCTCAGAAGGTCTGCCGTGTTAGTGTTGACCCCAGCGGGCAGCCTACCCTCATTCAGCGAGCTTTTCGCTGCAGGCGCCACGATTGAACTCAGGGCTGTTAGCCGCAAGGAGTTTGAGGAGGATGTTCTGGGTTTTGAGGAGGGGGGGGTAATGGTATGATGTTGATGATGGGATGAAGGACCGTGACTACCATCCACAGGATGGGGATGTCAGCTCTGACTCTGAGGAGGAGGATGCGTCGGTGGGTTTGGCATGGAGGATCAGCATTGCAGACAGTGGCCGTGGAATGCGGGACCCATCACATCCTTCTGCCGCTACCACCAGTTGCACCACTCAACCCCCAACCGCCACAGGGAGAAAAGCCGCAGCATCCCATTCAGGCCGCAGGGGAATCTTCACCTCCCCAATATGGTGGTTTTTCACTCTGCCCTCATTGGACAGCAAGTTTGCCATATGCAATGTGTGCAAACTACAGATGAGCAGAGGTTGTGACCCCTACAAGTATGGCACCTCCAGCTTCATCACCCATCTGGCCAAAAAACATGTTGTTGAGCATGAGGAGTTCAAGCGGCTGAAGCAAGCTGGCGCTGGCTCCCACCGCCACGGTGCCACAGGCCACTGCTGCTGATACCACCACCTATATTAAACCCAAAACACAATTGCGGACTTGCTGTGTCATTTTTGGAGGTGTCTGGGCTGAAAACTGTCATGTCCCAGTTATGCGATTGGACTTTGGACACAATGTGGGCTGCACGACCGCTGTCTGGAACCTAGTCCTGATGTTAATTGACAGCTTTTTTTTTTTCATTTTATGTCCACCAAATAATAAATTAGTGTTTCCCTTTAAAATAAAAAAATAAAAAAAAAAACATGATGCCACATGCATCATTTACCCTAAAAACGCATTTTAAAGCTATTTAAAAGGTACAGACTAACCAGCAAGCTCATGGTGACCCAGAACTTATTGGATTGTGTAAGGGACTACAATGGTCCTAACAGCCCCCTTACTAAGATGTTAAGAAAAACAAACGTTTGCTTTCTTAAAACAGAAAGAATTTGCGATAATTCAGGTTGGAGTGAGCTTGAGATGTCTCCCAGAGCAACACTGCTGAATATATGCAAATTAACCATTGTACCCTTAGAAGCTAAACACACCTCCAGAACCGCTGGAATGCAATGATGTGTCAGCTTGTTGATTTGTACAGAGCCATAATAATCCAACATGCATACAGACTGTTTTGGATTGTTTGATCCTCATCAGTGCATGGCATGGATTAATTTGGCTCTATGAAGTAGGTTCTGGAGGTGTGTTTAGCTTCTAAGGGTACAATGGTTAATTTGCATATATACTTAACATCTTAGTAAGGGGGCTTTTAAGACCATTGTAGTCCCTTACACACTCCAATGAGTTCTGGGTCACCATGAGCTTGCTGGTTAGTCTGTACCTTTCGGTGTTACAAGCCCTACTTCATAGAGCCAAATTAATCCATGCCATGCACTGATGAGGATCAAACAATTCGAAACAGTCTGTATGCATGTTGGATTATTATGGCTCTGTACAAATTAACAAGTTGACACATCATTGCATTCCAGTGGTTCTGGAGGTGTGTTTAGCTTCTAAGGGTACAATGGTTAATTTGCATAAATTCAGCAGTATTGCACTGGGAGACATCTCAAGCTCACTCCAACCTGAATTATTGCAAATGCTTTCTGTTTTAAGAAAGCAAACTTTTGTTTTTCTTAAAGCTATTTAAAGGGCACTTCCATTTTTTCTATCCAGGTACCCGAATAGGTCAGGTACCTCTGGGTAATTTGGTCTGATATCTGAATTCACTGGGATATCCACAAGGTCTGATCCGGATACCCGAATCGGATCCGGGTATCTGGGTACCCGGATCCGGGTGGGTATTAAAAAGTACTGCCCGAGCAACCTTGCTATTGCGGAAGTTGGCGTTCGGGGTTCACAAACCGAAAATCGGAGGTTCGTGCCATCTACTCTGGAGGCTGTTCTGATAGCGTGGAGCAGCTGGAGTAAGCTTCCTCTTCCTCTTTGGTCAGTCGCATCCCCGGCTCCCCTGTTGACGAGAATCAGCATGTTCGCATCCCCATCTCCCTTGTAGATGTGGGTCAGCGTGTTGTTTCTGGAAGTCTCTCTAGAAGGACGCGCACAGCTCAGAGCTGCCTTTATAGGTTAAGGAGGCGTGTCTGAGGTGTGTCAGTTGATTCCTGCGGTCAGCTGACACTTGCTGCAGTAGAGTGACCAGACGTCCCGGATTGCCCGAGACCCGTCCCGGATTCGGGGTCCGCTGTCCCAGGCTTAATGAGGTCCCGGGAAACGTCCCGCTTTCAGCAGCGGGACGTCCCAGGCTCGGGACTCTGGCCACTCTCTCCTCAATAAACTGGCAGCGGCGTCTATAGACGCCGTGCCAGTTCATTGCCTGCAGCCCCGCTCCAGCCTCCTCTTCCGGTGTCTGTTCCGACACCACCAGGCGAGCAGGGCTACGGCAAGATGGCTGCCGAAGCCCTGTACTGGAGACCTATTTGTGTCTCCAGTACAGGGCTTCGGGCGCCATCTTGCCGTAGCCCTGTCAGCGCGGGAGACTGCAGGAGGAATGTGGTCCCGGGAGCAGCGCGCCAGAGGCCGGAGACTTATGCCAGGTGAGTAAATCAATGCTTTCTTTTACAGGTGAAATGTTTGCCCGCATTGTTTCTTTTACAGGTGAAATGTTTGCCCGCATTGTTTCTTTTACAGGTGAAATGTTTGCCCGCATTGTTTCTTTTACAGGTGAAATGTTTGCCCGCATTGTTTCTTTTACAGGTGAAATGTTTGCCCGCATTGTTTCTTTTACAGGTGAAATGTTTGCCCGCATTGTTTCTTTTCCGGTGAAATGTTTGCCCGCATTGTTTCTTTTCCGGTGAAATGTTTGCCTGCATTGTTTCTTTTCCGGTGAAATGTTTGCCCGCAGTGCGTTTCTTTTCTGGCGAAATGTTTGCCCGCAGTGCGTTTCTTTTCTGGTGAAATGTTTGCCCGCAGTGCGTTTCTTTTCTGGTGAAATGTTTGCCCGCATTGCGTTTCTTTTCTGGTGAAATGTTTGCCCGCATTGCGTTTCTTTTCTGGTGAAATGTTTGCCCGCATTGCGTTTCTTTTCTGGTGAAATGTTTGCCCGCATTGCGTTTCTTTTCTGGTGAAATGTTTGCCCGCATTGCGTTTCTTTTCTGGTAAAATGTTTGCCCGCATTGCGTTTCTTTTGTACTGACATGTTGCCCGCATTGCGTTTATTTTGTACTGACATGTTTGCCCGCATTGCGTTTATTTTGTACTGACATGTTTGCCCGCATTGCGTTTATTTTGTACTGACATGTTTGCCCGCATTGCGTTTATTTTGTACTGACATGTTTGCCCGCATTGCGTTTACTTTGTACTGACATGTTTGCCCGCATTGCATTTATTTTATACTGACATGTTGCCCGCATTGCGGTTATTTTGTGCTAACATGTTGCCTATTGTGTTTATTTTCTGGTGTCCGGGGTAACCGTTACTGCATTTATTATTTAATGGTCATAGATGGCTATGTTTGCTGCTTTGTGGTTACGGTATACTATTAGCATCACACAGTTTCTGCACACCCATGATGCAAAGTCTCGTTTGTCCACATCATGGCATAAACACTGCTTTCTTATGCCTCGCTGTTACATCATTACGTTAGCTCCGCCCATACAATGTCATGGCCTCCCCACTTTTGGTCACTCCACCTCAGTTGACGATCTGACCTCGATTATTGTATATTCAGTGTACACTTCATAGCCTGCATCACAGCCAGCATTACATTAATGTAACAAACTTATCTGGTGTGGTCTCTGGAGGCTGTTCTGGTAGCGTGGAGCAGCTGGAGAAAGCTTCCTCTTCCTCTTTGATCAGTCGCATCCCTGGCTCCCCTGTAGACGTGAATCAGCATGTTCGCATCCCCGGCTCCCCTGTAGATGTGGGTCTCAAATACATTGGACCTTATCCAATGGCTGAAAAAATTAATGATGTGCTATATCGGGTGAATCTACCTCAGTCTATGAGGGGAGTAAGATCTTTCCATGTATCTTTATTGAAACCAGCAGCCAATGTTTCTTCTTCTGATCCTCCTCCACCTATTGAGGTAGATGGGGAACCTGAGTATGAGATAGAAACAATTTTGGATTCTTTGAAGTTCTGTAATTCTCTACAATACTTGGTGTATTGGAAAGGTTATGGCCCAGAGGAGAGAAGTTGGGTTCCTGCACGGCAAACCCATGCCGATGAGTTAATTCAGGAATTTCATTGTCAACATCCTGATAAGCCATGTGGGGAGTGTCCGGAGACCACCCCTCGAGGGGGGGGGGGGGGGTAATGTAACAAACTTATCTGGTGTGGTCTCTGGAGGCTGTTCTGATAGCATGGAGCAGCTGGAGGAAGCTTCCTCTTCCTCTTTGATCAGTCGCATCCCCGGCTCCCCTGTAGACGAGAATCAGTATGTTTGCATCCCCGGCTCCCCTGTAGAGGATGCACACAGCTAGAAGGATGCACACAGCTCAGAGCTGCCTTTATAGGTTAAGGAGGCGTGTCTGAGGTGTGTCAGCTGATTCCTACGATCAGCTTGCTGCAGGGATGTTGCTGATTGGTCTGATTTTCCTCGGGGCTTGGTCTGTGCGCTATCTATTCCTGCTATATAAGCCATGGGCATTCAGTTACTCGCTGTCCGTTATAGCTATCAGGTCACTGAGCACTGCACCTTGCTTTGCTACTCAGTCTAGCTAAAGTTATGCTGAGATTGATATATATGCAGTGTTTGCAATATATATTTATCCTTAGTTAGTATTGTATATTGTATTATTGTGATTGTTCTCTGTGTATGACCCGGCAAGCCCTCTACTTTGATTAAAGTCTCATCCCTCTGTACTACTGTCATCTGATACTCGATATTGACCTCGGCTAGCCTAATGACCCTGTCTCTGCCTAAGCCTAATCCTTAACTGTACCTCAGACATCTGACCTATGTGTATGACTTTGGCCTGTATAATGTTTTTGCACCTGTCTTAGCCTACTGTACTTTAGCTATCTGATTACCAGTGTATGAACCTAGCCTGTTATTGACCTTGCTCTGCCTCAGTCCCCGTGTACTGCATATGTCTGACTTCACGTGTATGACCTCAGTTGGCAATCTGAACTTGATTATCGTATATTGAGTGTAAACTTCATAGCCTGCATCACAGTCAGCGTTACACAAATAAATGGTTAAAACACAAACTGTTTTGACTAATAACGCTTCCTGGAAGCGGATCTTCAGAAGGCTAGATTTTTTCTGTGTGTGGCTGAATAGTAGGTGTAGCCAAAAGATAAATTACTTTTAAAAGTCTTTTATTATAAATGCAATATCAATAATTAATATATACAGAAAACCATTAAAATCAACAGTTATGGAGACAATAGTAGTGCATTATAAAAATAAAAGGGGAAGAAAATACGAATACTTAGGTTCAGGTGAAAGTATTCCCTTTATGCGAAAACATGTGAAGTTCTTTTGTTTCCAGAGCAAAGTTCAGACAAGATGGCCGCTAACCACATGGTCCTCTGGCTAGCAGCAGCATGCTTTCATGACGATGGAATTTGGAGTACTCAGGGGAGGAGTCCCTGTCAAGTTCTTTTGAATGATCCACATTTTTGGGTGGGGTCTCAGGTTCAGCCCAGGGGCTGGACAGGGGCAGTTACCCTTCTGGGTGGGACATTTTCCATCCAGATCCGGACCAGCAGAATGATATAACTTTCATACCTCTCATATAAACGATATTCCTTAAACAGGCTAAAATCAAATACTCCATGTGTTCCTAAGACTGGCTCCACGGCTCCACTGTGTCTACAGCCCTGCTGTGTGGGAAGCTTGGTTTTGCTGGGATCACCAAATGGTATCCTTTCAAAGGGCATGTTCACACTTGGGTTTCACTGGCCCATGAAGGAACTTCTTTTGATCAAGTTAATTACACAAACAGATCTTTTTAGAGAGCATACTTGGCTCTCATGGAAAGAACTCTGCTAACAGCTATGAAGAAAACAGAGACTCCCAGGCTTGACTGCAAGGACCTACACATCCAATTATGATCTGGCACGTCAACGGCAATCGTGCAGAAAACCGATTGCGATTGCGTTTTCTTTTCTCACGGCTCTTCCATGACACCGACGTTACACACCAAGAGCTGCTATAGAAGTAATTCTTATTATAGTCTATGGTGGCGTCGGCTGAGCCCAAATCTTCCTGCACTGAAAAGGACTGCTCCAGCACTGAAAGCCCTAGCTGCTTCTCCCATGTATGCATACAGAGCAGCCTGGCAAGTAGTCTGTCCCAGCGTGGTCTCCACAACCCGGGAGGGCAGATAGGATGCCGGGAGAAGCAGGAGCTTTCAGCCAATGCCCTGCTCCCTGGCCCCACACAACAGAGCTGAGTTTAGCCCAATCAGAACAGCTGTGGGCTGCTGGGGGCAGGGCTGAATCAAGTGGCCACGGAGCTGCTGAATTCCATTGAAATTACCAGCCCTGATGGTCTGAGATGGTGGCGGCCCAGGGGAGAATGCCACCCATCCCCCCAGTAGACAGGGAGAGATGGAAGATAGATATTGGTAGCACATGTCTATAGGCCATATTTCCCTGTCTGCTAGCACTATCTGCCATCTCTCTATGGGGTTCATTCACTAAGAGAAATAGTGCTAGCAACCTCCTGTTACTCGCGCTATTTCATCAGCATGCCCTAATTGCAAGCTATGTGCGCTAGTGGCCACGTAACATGCATAATCAACCCCAGTGACATATGTGCATGCTGTGCTTCTGTATTGCAGCATAGCGGGTGCTAGTAACTTCATGCCCGCTCTACTCCTCCCGCCCTGAGACCCAGTCACTTCAAAGGAAGTGATCCCCACACTCTGATTGGCCCAATAGGCTGCCTGTCACCCAGTGTCAGACTGGGAGGTGGAAAAACTGAGGAAATCCACCTGCTGGCCAAGCAGCAGGAACCCTGAGTTATCACTCCCAATAGAAACCTGCAGCAAGTCTTCACTGTGAGCAGCAACACCCGATTACTGCTGCTTGGCCAGCAAGTGGATTTCCTCAGCCTTTTTTCAGCTCCCAGTATGACACTGCTGTCACCTGGCCCAGAGGGGCCTACAAGTAGCCCTCCTTCATCCATCTTACTAGATTTGCATTGGCGCTATGCTGGTTATTAAAACCTCATATGTGCGATGAATAGTGATGATAACCCTTAAAGTGTTTCCTTACTCTGATTATACCTCTCGGACACTGCAGCTGTCCTTGGGGCCCCAGGGTAAAACTCGCACTGGGGCCCCAAGCTCCTTAGTTCCGCCACTGCACATGTAAAAGCATTTATACTTACCTGGGGCTTCCTCCACCCCCCTTCAGGCCGTGGGCTACGTCGCTGTCCTCCCTGGGTCGCTCCTGTGCTTCACTGGCCAGCCCGATAAGCCCAAGGCAAGTATAAATCCTTTTTATATGTGTCGTCTCAGGTACACTTTAACTGATTTGTAATAAAGAGAATAGAAAACAGGGAAATATAATAACATAGTTGTTTAGGATCAGTTTACAGCCTAATTATATTGTTGTTTTTCTATTTTTCTATAGATACTTCAGTGGGGTTCAGATTCAAGATAACAAGAGGACATCATGGTTAAACCTCGTTGCATAGTGAGATTTTGTACCATCCTTGCACCAATTCTGCTGGTTTTTTTTGGTTTATTGTTCCACTTTGGGGAAAAAACACCGGTTCGGAAAATACATTTGGCATATTCAGCCAAACACCATCCTCTGGCACCACCTTACCCATATCCCTATAAGTTCCTCATCAACCAGCCAGATAAATGCAAAGATAGAACTCCTTTCTTGATATTACTGGTAACGGGTAGGGTCCATGACTTGGAGGCGAGACACGCCATACGGGCAACCTGGGGCAATGAAAATAATTATGATGTTGATGTGTTGAGGATATTTTTGCTGGGTGTTTCACGTTTTTTCCCAAATGGGAGCCAAATGATGCTGGAAGAGGAAAGTGAAGCCTTTGGAGATTTAGTCCAACAAGACTTCATGGACACCTACTACAATCTGACCCTAAAGACCTTACTGGGCATGGAGTGGGTGACTAAGTTCTGCCCTAATGCCAGCTATGTGATGAAAATTGACAATGATATGTTCCTTAACGTTGACTATCTGGTTCACAAGCTTCTTCATCCAGAGCTTCCAGTCCGTGAAAACTATTTTACAGGATATATAGTAAAGGACACACAACCATCAAGGAGCAAAACAGGAAAATTTTATGTCCCTGAGGAAATTTACCCCAATGACATTTACCCACCCTACTGCGCTGGGCCTGGATATGTCTTCTCAGCTGACATGGCAAGAAAAATCTATGATATATCACAGAAGATTCAAGTCATTCCTATGGAGGATTGTTTTATGGGGATTTGTCTGTACGCACTCCATATTCCACTCACACCACCTCCAAGTGACTTATTCAATGGTCATAACATAGGATATAATCGATGTAAATTTCACAAGCTTATCATGGTTCACCATTATACGAGTGAGGATCTATGGAGTATATGGTCAGATTTTTGGACTTTGAAATCCTCGGGCTGTGAGTGAAAGACCTCTACAGAATTTAATGAGCCAATGTATGTGCTTAGAACATCAATAAAGGTAATAGCCTGCACTCCTCTTCAATTCAAGACTTCTATTAATCTGACATTTTGGAGATATATAGGACCCCTTTCTCAAGGACAACAATACAAGCTATAGGACTTCGCTGGGAGACCATGCACTCCTCATCCATGGGCCCATGCTGGGAGCTACTGCTGCATGCAGGAGCTTCCAGTAGGGGCTAATGTCTGGATTGTATTGTTGTCCCTGAGAAAGGGGTCCTATGTATCCCCAAAACATTGGATTAATAAAAGCCTTGAGTTGAAGAGGCGTGCAGGCTATTACTGTAGAGGTAATACCTCAGGCTGAGAGATAAATACCTCTACAGAATTTGATGAGCCATGGATGTGCTTAGAAGAAGAGGAGGTGGCTGTACATCTTTAACCTCTTGAGGACTGCAGTGTTAAACTCCCCTAGTGACCAGGCCATTTTATGTAAAATGGGCCACTGCAGCTTTAAGGCTAAGCTGCAGAGCCGCACAACTCAGCACACAAGTGATTTCCCCCCCCCCCCCCTTTTCTCCCCACCAACAGAGTTCTCTGTTGGTGGGGTCTGATCGCTCCCCCCTTGTTTATTTTTTTTTGACAAATATTTTTATTATTTTTTAAATAAAAACCCCTATTTCTTTAATATTTTTCCCTCCCTCCCTCCCCTCTCCAGCCTATCACAGTGAATGAAGACAACACTATCTTTTTTTTCAAATACTTTATTTAATATTTTCAACACATCTGTTAGCCAATCATAGAAAGAAAGGTTAATGCAGGCCCGCTTCTAGGGCCGTGCGGCCCGTGTGGCTGCCCTGAGTGCTGGGGGGGGGTGCCGTGATAGAGGAGGAGAAGCAGCTGTGGGGAGGGCGGCCCGACCTCTCACTTCCTTCCTCCCCCGGGCCGCCCTCCGTGCTCCCCCCTCCACTGCAGAGTGAGCGCAGCAGGAAGCGCTGTATATAGCAACTCAACTTCCTGCATTCCAATCGCCAATCACTTGCCGCTGGTCTCCTTCTCTGCATAGCCGCTTATACATGCTCTACTTCCTGCTAAACAGGAAGTAGAGTGTGTATACCACGGCTATGCAGAGGAGGAGACCAGCGGCAAGTGATCGGCAATTAGAATGCAGAAAGGTGAGTTGCTGTATACAGCGCTTCCTGCTGCGCTCACTCTGCAATGGAGGGGGGAGCACTGAGGGCGACCCTATACTGGGGGCAGCTACCTATCTAACCTATACTGGGGCATCTACCTATCTTGCCTATACTGTGGGCGCCTACCTATCTAACCTATACTGGGGCACCTACCTAGCTAGCCTATACTGGGGGAATCTACCTATCTAGCATATACTGCGGGTGCCTACCACCTATCTAACCTATACTGGGGCACCTACCTAGCTAGCCTATACTGGGGGCAACTATTCTAGCTACCTATATTGGAGGCACCCACCTAGCTAACCTGTACTGGGAGAACCTATCTATCTAACCTATAGCAGGGCACCTGCCTATCTAATCTATACTGGAGGCAACTATACTGGCTACCTATACTGGAGGCACCTACCTGGCTAACCTATACTGGGGGCAATTATACTGGGGCACCTATGCCTGGCTACCTATACTGGGGGGACCTATAACTGGCTACCTATACTGGGGCACCTATGCCTGGCTACCTATACTGGGCCACCTATGCCTGGCTACCTATACTAGGGGGAATTATAGGCTGTAGCAGGCTACCTATACTGAGTGCAACTAGACCTGGCTAACCTATATTGCATGCACCTATACCTGGCTCTCCGGAAGGGGGGGCACAATTTTTACACCCTCGCCCTGGATGCATATTTTCCTAGAAACTGGCCTGGCTTAATGTACAAGATTTAGACAACACCAAGTTAGTGTTTTAGCTAATTAACCACTTGAGGACCACAGTCTTTCTACCCCTTAAGGACCAGAGCCTTTTTTTCCATTCAGACCACTGCAGCTTTCACAGTTTATTGCTCGGTCATACAACCTACTATCTAAATGAATTTCCCCTCCTTTTCTTGTCACTAATGCAGCTTTCTTTTGGTGCTATTTGATTGCTGCTGCAATTTTTAGTTTTTATTATATTCATCAAAAAAGACATGAATTTTGTAAAAAAAAATGATTTTTTTTTAACTTTCTGTGCTGACATTTTTCAAATAAAGAAAAATTTCTGTATACATTTTTGTCCAAATTTATTGTGCTACATGTCTTTGATAAAAAAAAATTCAGTGTATATTTATTGGTTTGGGTAAAAGTTATAGCGTTTACAAACTATGGTGCCAAAAGTGAATTTTCCCAATTTGAAGCATCTCTGACTTTTCTGAGCACCTGTCAGGTTTCATGAGGTGCTAAAATTCCAGGATAGTATAAATACCCCCCAAATGACCCCATTTTGGAAAGAAGACATCCCAAAGTATTCACTAAGAGGCATGGTGAGTTCATTGAAGATTTCGTTTTTCGTCACAAGTTAGTGGAAAATGACACTTTGAAACAAAAATAAAACAAAAAAAAAGTTTCCATTTCTGCTTACTTGTGACAAAAAAAAAAAAAAAAGAAATCTGCCACGGACTCACCATGCCCCTCTCTGAATACCTTGGGGTGTCTACTTTCCAAAATGGGGTCATTTGTGGGGTTTGTTTACTGTCCTGGTATTTTGGGGGGTGCTAAATTGTAAGCACCCCTGTAAAGCCTAAAGGTGCTCATAGGACAATGGGCCCCTTAGCGCACCTAGGCTGCAAAAAGGGGTCACACATGTGGTATCGCCGTACTCAGGAGAAGTAGTACAATGTGTTTTGGGGTGTATTTTTACACATACCCATGCTGGGAGGGAGAAATATCTCTGTAAATGAGATTTTTTTAATTTTGTTTTACACACAATTGTCCATTTACAGAGAGATTTCTCCCACCCAGCATGGGCATGTGTAAAAACACGTTATACTACTTCTTCTGAGTACAGCAATACCACATGTGTAACACTTTTTTGTAGCCTAGGTGCGCTAAGGGGCCCAACGTCCTATGAGTACCTTTAGGATTTCACAGGTCATTTTCAGGCATTTGGTTTCTAGACTACTCCTCATGCTTTAGGGCCCCTAAAATGCCAGGGAAGTATAGGAACCCCACAAATCACCCCATTTTAGAAAGAAGACACCCCAAGGTATTCTGTTAGGAGTATGGTGAGTTCATAGAAGATTTTATTTTTTGTCACAAGTTAGCGGGAATAGATTTTTACTGTTTTTTTCACAAAGTGTCATTTTCCGCTAACTTGTGACAAACAATACAATCTTCTATGAGCTCACCATACTCCTAACGGAATACCTTGGGGTGTCTTCTTTCTAAAATGGGGTCATTTGTGGGGTTTCTATACTGCCCTGGCATTTTAGGGGCCCTAAACCGTGAAGAAAAATGGCCTGCAAAATCCTAAAGGTACTCATAGGACGTTGAGCCCCTTAGCGCACCTAGGCTGCAAAAAAGTGTCACACATGTGGTATCACCGTACTCAGGAGAAGTAGTATAATGTTTTTTGTGGTGCATTTTCACATATACCCATGCTGGGTGGGAGAAATATCTCAGTAAATTACAATTTTTTTATTTTTTTACACACAATTGTCCATTTACAGAGAGATTTCTCCCACCCAGCATGGGTATGTGTAAAAATACACCCCAAAACACATTATACTCCTGAGTATGACAATACCACGTGTGACACTTTTTTGCAGCCTAGGTGCGCTAAGGGGCCCAAAGTCCAATGAGTACCTTTAGGATTTCACAGGTCATTTTGAAGCATTTGGTTTCTAGACTACTCCTCACACTTTAGGGCCCCTAAAATGCCAGGGCAGTATTGGAACCCCACAAGTGACCCCATTTTAGAAAGAAGACACCCCAAGGTATTCCATTAGGAGTACGGTGAGTTCATAGAAGATTTTATTTTTTGTCACAAGTTAGCGGAAATTGATTTTTATTGTTTTTTTTTCACAAAGTGTCATTTTCCACTAACTTGTGACAAAAAATAAAATCTTCTATGAACTCACCATACAACTAACGTAATACCTTGGGGTGTCTTCTTTCTGAAACGGGGTCACTTGTGGGGTTCCTATACTGCCCTGGCATTTTAAGGGCCCTAAACCGTGAGGAGTAGTCTAGAAACCAAGTGCCTCAAAATGACCTGTGAATAGGACGTTGTGCCTCTTAGCGCACCTAGGCTGCAAAAAAGTGTCACACATGTGGTATCGCCGTACTCAGGAGAAGTAGTATAATGTGTTTTTGTATTTTTACACATACCCATGCTGGGTGGGAGAAATATCTCTGTAAATGGACACTTGCGTGTAAAAAAAAATAAAAAAAAATTGACATTTACAGAGATATTTCTCCCACCCAGCATGGGTATGTGTAAAAATGCACTCCAAAACACATTATACTACTTCTCCTGAGTACGGCAATACCACATCTGTGACACTTTTTTGCAGCTTAGGTGTGCTAAGGGGCCCAACGTCCTATTCACAGGTCATTTTGAGGCATTTGGTTTCTAGACTACTAACGGTTTAGGGCCCCTAAAATGCTAGAGCAGTATAGGAACCCCACAAGTGACCCCATTTTAGAAAGAAGACACCCCAAGGTATTCCGTTAGGTGTATGGTGAGCTCATAGAAGATTTTATTTTTTGTCACAAGTTAGCGGAAATTGATTTTTATTGTTTTTTTTTACAAAGTGTCATTTTCCACTAACTTGTGACAAAAAATAAAATCTTCTATGAACTTATCATACACCTGTAACGATTGGTGTCAGCAACCAGAGAGAGAATCTGATTCTTGGCGATCTGCAGTATCCCCAAGAATACAGATATACCTGATTATTGAGGATCTGCAGAATCGCCAATAATCAAATATGTCTAACCTCTAGACACCTGAGTGTGTAAGTGTTTTGGTGCAACAGTAATCTTCGGACCACCGGGGTAGCAGGTGGTCCAATAAGTAGAGGAGACTCTATTGCAGTCAAGGACACCTGGAGAGGGAGTCTGTGACTGATAAGGAGCAGTGTCCCCTCTGTGGAGCAGGGGACCCTTGCGAGAAGGCTGGACACCCTGAGGGTTGGTGACAGCTAGAAGGTCAGACAGGCAACAGAGTATCAGATATGCAAGGTACAAAATCAGAGATCAGAAGAATAGTCAGGAAAGCTACAGGTCATAACAGATATCGGAACAAGGCCTAGTCTGAGGTGTGAGGTCCGTGATCTCAACACCCTGGAACTATGCTAGAGAATAACACAGATGATATACAGTATTCCTAGTCTGGAGTGTGAGGGCTGTGATCTCAACACTCTGGAACTATGCTAGAGAATAACACAGATGATAAACAGTATTCCTAGTCTGGAGTGTGAGGGCCATGATCTCAACACTCTGGAACTATGCTAGAGAATAACACAGATGATAAACAGTAACTGGCTAAGTGTGGAATTCCCAGGTCCTCCTGGTTCCACCACACTGAAAGATCTGACTAAGGTCTGAGTGCTAGCACATAGGCATTCGCAACGCCAGACAACCAGCAACTGAACAGCAAGAGATATATATAGTAAAGCGCCCCACGGCGCCGCTCAGCTCCTATCAACCAATCCGATTCCCTAGCTGAGCAGGAATCAGCTGACCGCCCTGATCAGCTGACCTTCCTCCTATTGGTATAAAGAGCTTGTCTTGCAGCGCGCGCGCGCGCATAGCTCTCCATCTGGGTGCACTACTAGGTCCAGACAACCCAGACGCATGTTGCATGCTGGGAAACCGCCACACTGGACGCGGAATTCGTCGCCTTACTGTCAGAACATGCGGCGGACCCCACGCCTTTCTTCCCATGTGCACCATTAGTTCCAGATAACCCAGACACATGCTGACGCGGACAAACCACCGCATCAGACGTGGAATCAGCCGCCTTACTGTCAGAACACGCGGCGGCTTTTCCGCTATTCATCACAGTAACCCCCCGAGGAGTGGACTCCGGACACTTCCTACCAGGCTTTCCAGGGTGTAAATCATGGAACTCTTTCTTCAAATCCTCCGCATGCATGCGGCAATCTGGCACCCAAGATCTCTCCTCTATGCCATATCCATTCCAGTGGACCAGATACTGCCAGGAATTCTGCACCAGGTGAGAATCCAGAATCTTTTCAATCTCATACTCTGGTTGGTCATCCACAAACACAGGGGGGGGGGGGGGGGGAGAGGAGTCCACCTGTACAGCTGGTTTCAACAGGGACACATAGAACGATCTCACACCTTTCATGCTGGCTGGGAGATCAACAGCATATGTGACATCATTAACATTAATCTTCTTGGCCACTGGAAATGGTCCTATGAATTTAGGACCTAGCTTGGGTGACAATTGTTTCAAGGCCAAATGACGAGTGGATACCCACACCAGATCTCCTGGGGAGAATCTCCACTCCACAGACCGATGTTTATCTGCCTGCTTCTTCTGGGTTTGGAAAGCTTTCCCTAGGTTCCTCTTAACCATTCCCCAAATCTCTTTCAAGGCCCTTTGCCAGTCCTCCAGAGCTGGAAAAGGAGTTGATGCGACTGGCAAAGGAGCAAACTTAGGTGATCTACCTGACACCACTTGGAAAGGGGAATACCCAGAAGAAGAGCTTTTCAGATTGTTGTGCGCGAACTCTGCAAACGGCAAAAACTTTACCCAATCAGTTTGCGCATCAGCAACGTAGCACCTGAGAAATTGTTCCAGAGATTGGTTAACTCTCTCGGTCTGGCCGTTGGTCTTAAGGGTGGTAGCCTGATGAGAATGCGAGTTCCATGTCTAATTGATGGCAAAAGGCCCTCCAAAATTTTGAAACAAATTGGACTCCCCGATCTGACACTACATTTTCCGGAATGCCATGCAGCTGGAAGATGTGCTGGATGAAGAGATCAGCCAATTCCTGGGCTGAGGGGAGTCCTTTCAGAGGGACAAAGTGCGCCATCTTACTGAAACGATCTACTACCACCCAAATGACCGACTTGTCTTCAGACCGAGAAAGTTCACCCACAAAATCCATGGAAATATGAGTCCAAGGTTCATTGGGGACTGGCAAGGACTGTAACGTGTCCACGGGGGCCTGACGAGAGGGCTTACTCCTCGCACAGATTGTGCACTCCCTTACAAATTCCTTACAATCTGAAGCTAAACTAGGCCACCAGGCACATCTAGCCAGTAGATCCTGAGTTCTGGTGTCTCCAGGATGACCAGCATTCTTGTGAGAGTAAAAACAGCAGAATTTGTAACCGAAAGGGCAGTGGCACAAACATGACCCCCTCTGGCTTCCCCTCTGGAACATCCTGTTGATAGGGACGCAAAGTGGTAGACCAATCTCTCCAAGTCTCAGTGGTTGCCAGGACTACCTTTGGAGGCATGATAGTCTCAGGAGCAGCAGGCTGCACTGACTCGGGCTCAAAACACCTAGAGAGCGCATCGGCCTTGATATTCTTACTTCCGGGAGTATACGTGATTATAAATCTAAATCTAGCAAAAAACAGGGACCACCGGGCCTGGCGAGGGCTAAGTCTCTTAGCCCCCTCGATATACTCCAAATTCTTATGGTCTGTGTAAACCGTGATAATATGTTCTGCACCCTCCAGCCAATGTCACCATTCCTCAAAAGCTAATTTGATGGCTAGGAGCTCCCGGTTGCCGATGTCATAATTTTTCTCGGCAGGTGAATATCTGCGAGAAAAGTAAGCGCATGGATGCAGCTTGCCCTGCAATCCCAACCTCTGTGACAACACCGCTCCTACCCCCACCTCTGAGGCATCAACCTCCACAATGAAGGGAAAGGCAACGTCAACATGCCTCAGTATTGGGGCAGTACAGAACAGCTTCTTTAAAGTCAAGAAGGCCGTATGAGCCTCAGGTGACCAATTATGAGTATCAGCCCCTTTCTTAGTGAGACTGGTGAGGGGAGAGATGATGGTGGAGTACCCCTTAATAAATCTTCTGTAGTAATTGACAAACCCCAGGAACCTCTGGAGTGCCTTCAGCCCCACGGGCTGAGGCCAGTCCAGGACAGCAGAAACCTTCCCTGGGTCCATCGAGAGACCAGAAGTGGAGATGATGTAACCTAGAAAGGCTACCGACTCTACCTCAAAGAGGCATTTCTCTAGTTTGGCATACAGCTGATTCTGACGTAACCTCTCTAATACCCATCTGACATGCTTGCGATGTTCAGAGAGGTTGGACGAAAAGATTAGTATATCGTCCAAGTAAACCAGAACAAACTTCCCCAACACTTCCCTGAACACCTCATTAATTAACTCCTGGAAGACGGCTGGCGCATTGCACAACCCGAAGGGCATCACCAGGTATTCGTAATGCCCATCGGGTGTGTTAAAGGCCGTCTTCAATTCGTCACCATCTCTGATGCGAACCAGATTGTATGCACCCCTGAGATCTAGCTTAGAAAAAATCTTGGCGTTAGGCCTCAATTCAAAATATGACATCACACGATTCTTAAAATTCTGAAAGTCAGATCTATGGCCAGAAAACTTTTCAGGTACAGACATTCTCAAGTCTGTGACTGGAGGGGATCGCACTGAATCAACAGTCGTCTGAAGGACTTGTAGTGACCCAGATAAGGCAGAGATCTGGGCCTGCTGACCGTCCATCACTCTGATGAGATTTTCCACCGAGGTGGTGAGTGGGTCCAGACGAGTGCTAAGTGTGTCCATGTTGTTTTGGTCTGGCGTTCTGTAACGATTGGTGTCAGCAACCAGAGAGAGAATCTGATTCTTGGCGATCTGCAGTATCCCCAAGAATACAGATATACCTGATTATTGAGGATCTGCAGAATCGCCAATAATCAAATATGTCTAACCTCTAGACACCTGAGTGTGTAAGTGTTTTGGTGCAACAATAATCTTCGGACCACCGGGGTAGCAGGTGGTCCAATAAGTAGAGGAGACTCTACTGCAGTCAAGGACACCTGGAGAGGGAGTCCCTGACTGATAAGGAGCAGTGTCCCCTCTGTGGAGCAGGGGACCCTTGCGGGAAGGCTGGACACCCTGAGGCGGGGTGACAGCCAGAAGGACAGACAGGCCGGGTCGGCAACAGAGTATCAGATATGCAAGGTACAAAATCAGAGATCAGAAGAATAGTCAGGAAAGCTACAGGTCATAACAGATATCGGAACAAGGCCTAGTCTGAGGTGTGAGGTCCGTGATCTCAACACCCTGGAACTATGCTAGAGAATAACACAGATGATATACAGTATTCCTAGTCTGGAGTGTGAGGGCCGTGATCTCAACACTCTGGAACTATACAAGCAAGAGACAAAAGACTTGGCACTAGACGCGGCAGGTGGGCTGGAGCCACTGGTGCTATAGGGTACGTGCTGCTCAGGTGCAGTAACAATTTTCCGGAAGAGAAGAAAGAGAGGCACCGTACCTATGTTACACCTTTATTGGGTTCCAATGGACATCACATAAGCGGTATGCAGTGGGGGTTAGGTGAGGCCTGACAGCCGTTTCGCGTACTAACGCGTCATCAGAGGCACTAACTAGAGAATAACAGAGATGATAAACAGTATTCCTAGTCTGGAGTGTGAGGGCCGTGATCTCAACACTCTGGAACTATGCTAGAGAATAACACAGATGCTAAACAGTAACTGGCTAAGTGTAGATTCCCAGGTCCTCCTGGTTCCACCACACTGAAAGATCTGACTAAGGTCTGAGTGCTAACACATAGGCATTCGCAATGCCAGACAACCAGCAACTGAACAGCAAGAGATATATATAGTAAAGCGCCCCACGGCGCCGCCCAGCTCCCATCAACCAATCCCTAGCTGAGCAGGAATCAGCTGACCGCCCTGATCAGCTGATCTTCCTCCTATTGATATAAAGAGCTTGTCTTGCAGCGCGCGCGTAGCTCTCCATCTGTGTGCACTACTAGGTCCAGACAACCCAGACGCATGTTGCTGCGGGGAAACCGCCGCACTGGACGCAGAATCCGCCGCCTTACCGTCAGAACATGCGGCGGCCCCCACGCCTTCCTTCCTATGTGCACCATTAGCTCCAGATAACCCAGACGCATGCTGACGCGGACAAACCGCCGCATCAGACGCGGAATCAGCCGCCTTACTGTCAGAACACACGGCGGCTTTTCCGCTATTCATCACAACACCTAACGGAATACCTTGGGGTGTCTTCTTTCTAAAGTGGGGTCACTTGGTGGGGTTCCTATACTGCCCTGGCATTTTAGGGGCCCAAAACCATAAGGAGTAGTCTGGAAGCCAAATCCCTCAAAATGCCTGTACAGGGGTATAAGCATCTGCAAATTTTGATGACAGGTGGTATATGAGGGGTCGAAATTTGTAGAACCGGTCATAAGCAGGGTGGCCTCTTAGATGACAGGTTGTATTGGCACTGAAGTGCAAGAAGCGCAGGATGTTCTCAAATTGTGACCTGGACATGGCAGCAGAGAACATGGGCATGCGATGTATTGGGTGCGTAGACCAATAAGACCGCAATACATTCTTTTTGACTAGACCCATGTTAAGGAGAAGGCCCCAAAAAATTTTATGTTCGGAAACTTGGAGTGGTTTCCACCGAAAAGGCTGGGCATTGTAGCTTCTTGGATTGGCGGTTGCGTATTGTGTGGCATAATGGTTGGTCTCAGCGACAATTAAGTCGTAGAGACCAGCAGTGATCAGAAAAAAAAATTTCTGTCACTGCGGTGGGGCGGGTGAGGGTTTGGCCGGGTGATCAGAAGCCCGCAGGGGGCAGATTAGGGCCTGATCTGATGGATAGGAGCGCTAGGGGGTGACAGGAGGTGATTGATGGGTGTCTCAGGGGGTGATTAGAGGGCAGAATAGATGCAATCAATGCACTGGGGAGGTGATCAGAAGGGGGTCTGAGGGGGATCTGAGGGTTTGGCCGATTGATCAGGAGTAGGGATGCTCATTCGGATTCCGCGGAAATGCAATTTCCGAAATTCCGATCGGAAATTGCATTTCCGCATCGGAATGCGGAAATCGGTAATTCTAGTGCGGTAGGCGGATTTCCGCCGGAAATCGCGGAAATTTCCGCCGGAAATCGCGGAAATTCCACCCGACTTTAACATCGATTTTCTCAAAAACTATAAGGTCTTTTTGAAAACTTTTTTTTGCATCTTGTTCACAAGATTCAGTTTAATAAACCCTGCAAATTTGGTGTTTCTAGGACTTAAGGGGGCTTTTCTATTAACCTCTAAAGTCGGCGGATTTTTACTGTAATGTAAAATGCAGAAAATCTGCATATGCCTATTTTCTGCATTTTACATTACAGTAAAAATCCGCCGACTTTAGCAGTTAATAGCAAAGCCCCCGTAAGTCCTAGAAACACCAAATTTGCAGGGTTTATTAAACAGAATCTTCTGAACAAGTTGCAAAAAAAAGTTTTCAAAAAGACCTTATAGTTTTTGAGAAAATCGATGTTAAAGTCGGGCGGAATTTCCGCGATTTCCGGCGGAAATTCCGCATTGGAATGCGGAAATTGGTAGCGGAAGGCGTAATCGGTAATTTGGCAATGGCGGAATGCGGATTTACCGCGGAATCGGAAATTGGCATTCCGACCATCCCTAATCAGGAGCCCACACAGGGCAAATTAGGGCCTGATCTAATGGGTAGGTGTGCTAGGGAGTGACAGGTGGTGACAGGAGGTGATTGATGGGTGTCTCAAGGTGTGATTAGAGGGAGGAATAGATGCAAGCAATGCACTGGGGAGGTGATCGGGGGAGGGGGGGGGGGGGTCTTAGGGCGATCCGAGGGTGTGGGCGGGTGATTGGGTCCCCGCAAAGGGGCAGATGAGGGTCTAATCTGATGGGTATGATGGGTAGCAGTGAAAGGGGGTTATTGATGGGTGATTGATGGGTGATTGATGGGTGATTAGAGGGGAGAACAGATGTAAATAATGCACTGGAGAGGTGTTCAGGCGGGGTCTGAGGGTGATCTGAGGGTGTGGGCGGGTGTTTGGGTGCCCGCAAAGGGCAGTTTAGGGTCTGATCTGATGGGTAGCAGTGACAGGTGGTGACAGGGGGTGACGGGGTGATTGATAGGTGATCAGGGTGTGAATAGAGGGGATAATAGATGCAAGAAATGCACTGGCGAGGTGATCAGGGCTGGAGTCTGAGGGCATTCTGAGGGTATGGGCGGGTGATTGGGTGCCTGCAAGGGGCAGATTAGGGCCTGATCTGATGGGTAGCAGTGACAGGTGGTGAAGGGGTGATTGATGGGTGATTAATTGGGTGTTCAGTGGGTGATTAGAGGGAAGAAAAGATGTAAACAATGCACTTCCGAGGCAATTTGAGGGCGGTCTGGGGGCGATCTGAGGGTGCGGGCAGGTGATAAGGTGCCCGCAAGGGGCAGGTTAGGGTCTAATCTGATGTGTGTTAGTGACAGGTGGTGAGGGGGTGATTGATGGGTGATTGACAGGTGATCAGTGCGTGATTACAGGGAAGAATAGATGTATACCGTACACAGGGTGGGGGGGTCTTGGGAGGATCTGAGGGTGTGTGGGGGAGGTGATCAGGAGCCCCCGGAGGCAGTTTAGTACCTAACCGAAAAAATAGCATTGACAGATAGTGACAGGGAGTGACTGATGGGTGATTAGAGGGGAGAACAGATGTAAATAATGCACTTCGGAGGCAATCTGAGGGCGGGTGTGCAGGCGATCTGAGGGTGTGGGGGGTGATCAGGTGCCCGCAAGGGGCAGGTTAGGGTCTAATCTGATGGGTGTTAGTGACAGGGGGTGATTGATGGGTGATTGACAGGTGTTTGACAGGTGATCAGTGAGTGATTACAGGGAAGAATAGATGTATACAATACACAGGGGGGGGGGGTCTGGCGGGGCTGGGGAGGATCTGAGGGTGTGGGGGGGAGATCAGGAGCCCCTAGGTGCAGTTAGGACCTAACCTAAAAAAATAGCGTTGACAGATAGTGACAGGGAGTGATTGATGGGTAATTAGGGGGGTGATTGGGTGCAAACAGGGGTCTGGGGGGTGGGCGAGGGGAGGGGGGGTCTGAGGAGTGCTGTGGGCAATCAGAGGGCAGGGGGGGGGGCAGATCAGTGTGATTGGGTGCACATAGGGAGGGCTGCAGCCTGCCCTGGTGGTCCCTCGATCACCGGGACCAACAGGGCAGGAGGCAGCCTGTATAATACGCTTTGTATACAATACAAAGCGTATTATACGCTTGTATTGCAGCAGATCGGAGGTTAACAACCCGCCGGCTCTTCTGTACAGCCGGCGGGTTGACATTGAGGGTGGGCGGAGCCTATTGCCGGCGGATGCACGTGCAATGAGCGCACGATCCCCGGCAGGACACAGCAGAACGAGCCTCCGCCGGTTGGCGGTCGGCAAGTGGTTAAAAGCAATAGTAAATGCTTGGAAATTGTTTAGAAGTCATTATCATGAACTATGATTAAATATATGTTTGTCAAGATAATGTTTACTATGCTAGGGGGTACTTGGTGAGTACAGGGTTTTTAAAAGGGGTACATACCAATAAAATGTTGAAAAACACATCAATAGAGGTAATAACGGGCACTCCTCTTTGATTCAAGACTTTTTTAATCCAACATTTTGGAGACACATAGGATCCCTTTCTCAAGGACAAAAATACAAGCCACAGGAGCCCCTGCACTCAATCAGCCATAGGGCCTTGCTGGTAGCTGCTGCATGACACTGGACAATACCAGTGCTGGTCGTAATGGAGAAAGCTACGCTTACGGATCATTACGCGTAATTTTACGCTATTACATAGTTACATAGTTACATAGTTACATAGTTATTTTGGTTGAAAAAAGACATACGTCCATCGAGTTAGACATACGTCCATCGAGTTAGACATACGCATTACGAAATTACGCTTACGGCATAGACATTCAATTTCGGTACATGTCTATAATTACGCATAGCACTTACGCAATTACGCGTAAGTATACCGTAATTCAGGTTATTACGTTATAGGCTTACGCGTAAAATCCTACAAGCAATTAATGCGTAAGGTCATGCTGCCAAGCGGAAAAGTTGACGCATGGATCAATGTTAGGTAGCCGCCGACTTTAAGGGTTAATAGCAAAGCCCCCTTAAGTGCTAAGAGCCTCAAATTTGGAGAATATATTAAGGAGATCAGAAGGAATAAGAGGAAAAAATTTTTTTTTCAAAAAGACCTTATAGTTTTTGAGAAAATCGATGTTAAAGTTTCAAAGGAAAAATATATACATTTAAAAACCCGCCGACTTTAACGGTTAATAGCAAAGCCTGCTTAAAATTTAGGAACACCAAATTCACAGGGTATATTAAGGGGATCAGTGGGAATAAGAGGAAAAAAAAATTTTTCAAAAAGACCTTATAGTTTTTGAGAAAATCGATTTTTAAGTTTCAAGGGCGAAAATGTCTTTTAAATGCGGAAAATGTCAGTTTTTTTTGCACAGGTAACAATAGTGTTTTATTTTCATAGATTCCCCCAAGTGGGAAGAGTTTTACTTACTTTGTTCTGAGTGTGGGAAATATAAAAAAAAACCGACGTGGGGTCCCCCCTCCCAGACCTCTTTAACCCCTTGTCCCCCATGCAGACTGGGATAGCCAGAATGCGGAGCACCGGCCGCGTGGGGCTCCGCACCCTGACTATACCAGCCCGCATGGTCCATGGATTGGGGGGTCTTGGAAGGGGAGGGGCAGCCAAGCTTTCCCCTCCCCCTCCGAGCCCTTGTCCAATCCAAGGACAAGGGGCTCTTCTCCACCTCCGATGGGCGGTGGAGGTGGAGGCCGCGATTTCCTGGGGAGGGGTTCATGGTGGCATCTGGGAGTCCCCTTTAAAAAGGGGTCCCCCAGATGCCCACCCCCCTCCCAGGAGAAATGAGTATAGAGGTACTTGTAGTACCCCTTACCCATTTCCTTTAAGAGTTAAAAGTAAATAAACACACAAACACATAGAAAAAGTATTTTAATTGAACAAAAAACATAACCACGAAAAAAGTCCTTTAATATTCTTAATTAACCATTAATACTTACCTGTCCCTTTAAAAGCCAGTTCCCACGCAATATCCTCGGAAATATACTAATCAGTTACAATGTAACAAAGTTATTACAATGTAACAACTTTGTTACTTTGTAACACCACCGCACCCGACGTCACTCGCCGCTCACCCGCCGGCCGCCGCATACACGCTAGTCCCCGCCGGCTCCCGCCGTCCACTCCGCCCACACCTGTCACTCATATACATGCTGGCACCCATGGGTGCCAGCATGTATATAGGTGACATGTGGGAGAGGCGGGGAGGGCAGCGGAGCCGGCGGGGACTTAGCGTCCCTTCACCCGACAGAGCTCTGAGCTATATTAGCTCAGAGCTCTCGAAAGCATCTTTGTATTTGGGCTCCAAGGAGCCCCATTGGTCCTTAGCAGACCAATGGGGTTCCTTCAAATCAGAAGGAACCCCATTGGTCTGCTAAGGACCAATGGGGCTCCTTGGAGCCCAAATACAAAGATGCTTAGAGAGCTCTGAGCTATATAGCTCAGAGCTCTGTCGGGTCCTGCAGCACAGACGCGGAGGCGGCGGCGGCGGTGAGTGACGTCGGGTGCGGCGTAGTTACAATGTAACAAAGTTGTTACATTGTAATAACTTTGTTACATTGTAACTGATTAGTATATTTCCGAGGATATTGCGTGGGAACTGGCTTTTAAAGGGACAGGTAAGTATTAATGGTTAATTAAGAATATTAAAGGACTTTTTTCGTGGTTATGTTTTTTGTTCAATTAAAATACTTTTTCTATGTGTTTGTGTGTTTATTTACTTTTAACTCTTAAAGGAAATGGGTAAGGGGTACTACAAGTACCTCTATACTCATTTCTCCTGGGAGGGGGGTGGGCATCTGGGGGACCCCTTTTTAAAGGGGACTCCCAGATGCCACCATGAACCCCGCCCCAGGAAATCGCGGCCTCCACCTCCACCGCCCATCGGAGGTGGAGAAGAGCCCCTTGTCCTTGGATTGGACAAGGGCTCGGAGGGGGAGGGGAAAGCTTGGCTGCCCCTCCCCTTCCGAGACCCCCCAATCCATGGACCATGCGGGCTGGTATAGTCAGGGTGCGGAGCCCCACGCGGCCGGTGCTCCGCATTCTGGCTATCCCAGTCTGCATGGGGGACAAGGGGTTAAAGAGGTCTGGGAGGGGGGACCCCACGTCGTTTTTTTTTTTTATATTTCCCACACTCAGAACGAAGTAAGTAAAACTCTTCCCACTTGGGGGAATCTATGAAAATAAAACACTATTGTTACCTGTGCAAAAAAAAACTGACATTTTCCGCATTTAAAAGACATTTTCGCCCTTGAAACTTAAAAATCGATTTTCTCAAAAACTATAAGGTCTTTTTGAAAAAAAAAATTTTCCTCTTATTCCCACTGATCCCCTTAATATACCCTGTGAATTTGGTGTTCCTAAATCTTAAGCAGGCTTTGCTATTAACCGTTAAAGTCGGCGGGTTTTTAAATGTATATATTTTTCCTTTGAAACTTTAACATCGATTTTCTCAAAAACTATAAGGTCTTTTTGAAAAAAAAAAATTTCCTCTTATTCCTTCTGATCTCCTTAATATATTCTCCAAATTTGAGGCTCTTAGCACTTAAGGGGGCTTTGCTATTAACCCTTAAAGTCGGCGGCTTTTTTATATTATACGGGAGCGTAATATTACGCGATTACGGCAGACTGTGTAATTTCAATGGGAGTTTACTGTCTTACGCGTAATTTGTTACGCGTAAAACGTAACCCTACGGTCTACGCGTAATTAATTACGCGTAATACCGTAACCTTACACGTAACGCTTACGGTGCATTTGTAGTGAATTACGATGCGTAATTACGCTAATGCGTAATTTCGGCCCAGCACTGGACAATACAAGGTATAGCAATACAATATAAACAATGCAAAACCATCATGGATTATAGCTGATACAGTGAACAAATCAATTGCAGATTTTTATGTAAAGGTGGGCGGTGTGCACACATACATTACACAGCTTTATGAGACTAAAAGGGAAGAGAGCCCTGGCCATTCAGTCTTAGGGCTCGATTCACAAAGCGGTGCTAACCCAGTTAAAGACTTTAGGCTTGATAACCATTGCACCACGCTGGTGAAAAGCCAGTTTAGGTGTGATAAGTTTAGGCATGATAAGTTTAGGTGTGATAAGTTTAGGCATGATAAGTTTAGATAAGTTTAGATCGCTTGCAAAGTCCCGCACGCAAAGCAGCGCCATTAAACTTTATACGAAGTGCACCAGACTTTGCTAGCGTAAAACTTTTGATCAGCTGTGCACTGCAGTGCTAACCCAGTTGGTGCTTAAACTTATCATGCCTAAACTTATCACACCTAAACTTATCATGCCTAAACTTATCATACCTAAACTTATCACACCTAAACTTATCATGCCTAAACTGAGTTTAGGCATGATAAAGGGCTTTTCACCAGCGTGCTAACTGTTAGCACCGCTTTGTGAATCAGGCCCCTACTGTCTAAAGGGTTAAGAAATGGTACAGTAGTGTAACGATTGGTGTCAGCAGCACGCAGAGAGAATCTGATTATTGGTGATCTGCAGTATCACCAAGAATGCAGATATATACCTGATCATTGATGATCTGCAGTATCACCGATAATCAGATATATTGCTATTGCTAACCTCTGGACACCTAAGGATAAGTGAGTGTTTGGTGTAACAGTAATACTTTGAGTAATGTACCGTACCTGCTGAGCAGGTGGTATACAATATAGAGACACAGCTCTAGGAGAACAGGAACCTTCCAGCAGCCTGAGGCTCTCCGGGGGGAGGAGTCAGGCTGGAGACGGTAAGGACCTAGGAGTGAGTGACACCTAAGATGGATGTCACTGTCTGATCTGGAGACTATCTCTTTAAGGGGAGAGATTGCTCTCGAGGTCGGGCACGCCGGGTCGGCAACACACTGACAGATAAAGTACAAAGACAAAAGGCTGATTCGGTATCCAAGTCAAGCAGGGTCTGGCAACGGAATATCAGATATACGAGGTACCGAATCAGAAGACAGAGGAGTAGTCAGAAAAGCTATAAGTCATAACATTTATCAAACAATGCCTATTCTGGGTGCGAGGTCCTTGGTCTCAGCACCCCGGAACTAGTCTGAAGAATACACAGATGATAATACAGTATTCCCTAGACTGGGTGCGAGGTCCGTAGTCTCAGCACACTGGAACAAGTCTGAAGTATAACACAGATGATAACACAGTTCCCTAAGCTGGGTGTGAGGTCCTTGGTCTCTACACCCTGGAACTAGCTTAAGCATAAACAGAATACAATTCAAATAATCTGGCTAAGTGTGTATTCCCAGGTCAACCTGGTTCAAACACACTGAGGATCTGACTAGGTCTGAGTGCTTCCACGTAGTGATCGCAACGGCAGACAATTTGCAACTGGCCAGCAGTAACTACATATGGAGTAGTGCTCTCCAGCACCACCCCTAATTGATCAGCCAATATTATCCCACTCAGGAGTCAGCTGATCGGCGTAGTCAGCTGACTCTTCCTGCTTAGTATAAGAATTCTGCCTCTCAGCGCGCGTGTGTATTCCTAAGTCTATGTGCACTAACAGACTCAGCCACACCAGACACACGCTGCCGCGTGCAAACCGCCGCGCTGGACGCGGAACCAGCCGCCTTACTGTTGTTGCATGCGGCGGCTTTTCCGCATCCTGCCCTGCTACCAAACACACGCTTCCGCGTGCAAACCGCCGCACTGGACGCGGAATCAGCCACCTGCTCAGTAGCACATGTGGCGGCTTTTCCGCGATCTCTCACAAGTAGGCAAAGGAAAGCTGTGTATGAGATGGTAAAATGGTGGTCAGTGGCCATGGTGTCCTAAGTGAGAGAGTATGCTTGCCTAAAGAGGGGAGTTTTCAGGTTGTGTATAAAAAGGCTGTGAGTGAGTGGCAGACGTGTTGAAGGAGGAAGTTTCAGAGGAGGGGAGAGGATCAAGAGAAGTCATGTAAGCGAAAATGAGAAGAGGTGACCAGAGAGGAATACAGGAGAATATTGCTAGTAGAGCAGAGATTGCATGTAAGATGGTATTTGGAAATAAGTTTATTTCAATAAGTAGGCAAGAGTCGGGCTTTTGAATTCTATCATGTGTGTAACTGGCAGCCAGTGAAGAGAATGACAGAGTGGGAGAAGACTGGAGAAGCGGGAGGAGAGGTGGATGAGTCCTTTCATATGACATCTGTCTGCCCATATAGCCATACTGTTGAGATTCTGTTGTAAGATGTCACTGGGTGGGAAAGGTTATTGGGGCTCCCTCTTCAAGGTGTAAAGCAGGAGTATTGCTCTTAGTGCATAGGAATTTTAAGAGTAAGAAGGTAGGTGGGTGAGAGCAGACTTTGAGATCAATGCCCAGTTCATAATAGTTTGGGGGCTATAAAGACCAAACTCTGATCATACTCACTTTTTCATACCTTGATGACCAAAATACGAAATTACCCTATCCATTATAAGCAAATAGTGGCAGGAGATTTCAATGTGGTGCCCTCTCCCTGAGAGGATAGGCAACTAAAAACCTTGGCAGAGCACCCTATCGCTAAGCAAGACAATAACTTGAGTCTCCTCCTCACATCAACAGGTCTAATAGATGGCTGGAGGCATCTGCATCCCCTGGAGAGGGACTTCTCCCCTTTTTCTAAAGTGCTCTCCTCCCAATCACGTATAGACCTGATTTTAAATTAATAACTAAAAACCTCCTAACTAGAGATGGCTCGAACCTCCGATTTTCGGTTTGTGAACCCTGTTCGCGAACTTTCGCGGAAGGTTCGGTTTGCGCGAACTTTTTGCAAACCGCAATAGACTTTAATGGGGAGGCGAACTTTGAAAACTAGAAACACTTAAGTTGGCCAGAAAAGTGATGGAAAACATGTTTCAAGGGGTCTAACACATGTGGGATACATGCCAAAAGTCCGAGGGAAAAATCTGGATTTGACGCAAAGCAGCGTTTTAAGGGCAGAAATCACATTGAATGCTAAATTGCAGGCCTAAAGTGCTTTAAAACATCTTGCATGTGTATACATCAATCAGGGAGTGTAATTAGTGTACTGCTTCACACTGACACACCAAACTCACTGTGTAACGCACCGCAAACAGCTGTTTGCGTAGTGATGGCCATGCTGGACTGGTGCGCAACATGGCCAGAGTGCAGGCCGTGGCGGTTTTCCAGCCCATATGGTCGCCGGGCTGTGGTAACTCAATGATAGAACAACAGTGACTGTCAAGCTGATCAAATTTGGTCTGACCACAATGAAGCAACGACCTTATTATCTTTTGTGTGCCACCCCCACCCAAGACACTCATATAGCCGGCAGTCATTGCCTCATTGTGATACGCAAGCCCCTTCACCGCGGCAAGGTAATGATCACGAAGGAGAATGGGCACATGTACATGCCTTTTGTTTTGTTGTTGCAGCCGCCCGCAGTGCAGCCAGAAAAATTAGGCAGGCATGTACACGCACCAGAAAAATTAGTATAGCGGCCGCTGCTAGCAGCGGCCTTAAAAATTCAGGAATCCGCCTGGAGTCCTGGACCCTGTTGGTGGTGGCGGAGAAGGCAAGCCGCCTGCAGGCAGAGATGCTGTGTGTGGGAACTGACTTAGTCTTGGGGCAGGCAGTAGCCATCTGGGATCCATGCCTCATTCATTTTGATAAAGGTGAGGTACTGAACACTTTTGTGACTTAGGTGACTTCTCTTCTCAGTGACAATGCCTCTAGCTGCACTGAAGGTCCTTTCTGACAGGACGCTTGCAGCAGGGCATGAGAGAAGTTGGATGGCAAATTGGGACAGCTATGGCCACAGGTCAAGCCTGTGCACCCAGTAGTCCAAGGGTTCATCATTGCTGCTCACAGTGTCTACATCCACAGTTAAGGCCAGGTAGTCAGTCGGCTACCTGCCGATCCAGGCGTTGGTGGAGGGTGGATCCCGAAGGGCTACGGCGAGGCATTGGACTAAAGAATGTCTGCATGTCCGACATTACCAGGTAATCGCTGGAGCGTCCTGTCCTTGCCTGCGTGGACATGGGAGTAGGAGGATTACTGGCAGTGGTACCTTTATTGCGTTGTGCTGTCACATCACCCTTAAACGTATTGTAAAGCATCATTGCCAGCTTGTTCTGCATGTGCTGCATCCTTTCTGCCTTTTGTTGAGTTGGTAACAGGTCCGTCACTTTGTGCCTGTAACAAGGGTCTAGTAGCGTGGCCACCCAGTACAGGTCATTCCCCTTGAGTTTTTTTTATACGGGGGTCCCTCAACAGGCTGGACAACATGAAAGAGGCCATCTGCACAAAGTCGGATCCAGACGTACTATCCATCTCCTCTTGCTCTTCCTGAGTGACGTCACGTAAGTCCTCTTCCTCCCCCCAGCCACGAACAATACCACGGGAACGTGGAGCAGCACAAGCCCCTGTGATGGCTGCTGCGGTTGTTCTTCTGCCACCGCCTCTTCCTCCTCCACAGAAACACCTTCCTCATCATCCGAGTCTGACTCCTCTTCTTCCCCACACGACTCCTCTTCTTCCTCCTCCTCCCCCTCTCTGTGCTGCCGCATGTGTTGAGGAAACATCTGGTTCAGATGAAAATTGCTCCCGTGACTCCTCCTGCCATAACTTTTCTTCTTCACGCTCCTCCACAGCTTGATCCACCACTCTACGCACGGCACGTTCCAGGAAGTAAGCGTAGGGGATCAAGTCGCTGATGGTGCCTTCAGCGCGACTCACCAGGTTGGTCACCTCCTCAAACAGCCGCATGATCCTGCATGCATTTCGCATCAGTGTCCAGTTTGGTGGCCAGAACATCCCCATCTTCCCAGATTGTGTCCTTCTACTGTAATTGTACAGGTACTGGGTGACGGCTTTCTCCTGTTCTAGCAGGCGAGAGAACATGAGCAGGGTCGAATTCCAGCGAGTCGGGCTATCGCAAATGAGGCGTCTCACCAGCAAGTTGTTTCTCCGCTGAATGTCTGCAAAGCGTGCCATGGCCATGTAAGACCGCCTGAAATGCCCACACAATTTCCTGGCCTGCTTCAGGACGTCCTCTAAGCCTAAGTACTTTGACACAAATCTTTGAACGACCAGATTCAGCACATATGCCATGCAGGGTACATGTGTCAGCTTTCCCAAATTCAGAGCGGAAAGGAGATTGCTGCCGTTGTCACACACCACGTTGCCGATCTCCAGCTGGTGCGGGGTCAGCCATTGCTCCACCTCTTTATTAAGAGCAGCTGTGAGAGATCGCGGAAAAGCCGCCGCATGTGCTACTGAGCAGGCGGCTGATTCCGCGTCCAGTGCGGCGGTTTGCACGCGGAAGCGTGTATCTGGTAGCAGGGCAGAACGCGGAAAAGCCGCCGCATGCGACAACAGTAAGGCGGCTGGTTCCACGTCCAGCGCGGCGGTTTACACGCGGCAGCGTGTGTCTGGTGTGGCTGAGTCTGTTAGTGCACATAGGCTTAGAAATACACGCGCGCGCGCTGAGAGGCAGAATTCTTATACTAAGCAGGAAGAGTCAGCTGACCACGCCGATCAGCTGACTCCACAGCAGGATACTATTGGTTGAGCTTTTAGGGGTGGTGCTGGAGAGCACTACTCCATATATAGTTCCTGCTGGTCACTTGCAAGTTGTCTGCCGTTGCGATCACTACGTGGAAGCACTCAGACCTAGTCAGATCCTTCAGTGTGTTTGAACCAGGTGGACCTGGGAATTCACACTTAGCCAGATTATTTGAATTGTATTCTGTTTATGCTTAAGTTAGTTCCAGGGTGTAGAGACCAAGGACCTCACACCCAGCTTAGGGAACTGTGTTATCATCTGTGTTATACCTCAAGCTAGTTCCAGGGTGTAGAGACCAAGGACCTCACACCAAGCTTAGGGAACTGTGTTATCATCTGTGTCATACTTCAAGCTAGTTCCAGGGTGTAGAGACCAAGGACCTCACACCCAGCTTAGGGAACTGTGTTATCATCTGTGTTATACCTCAAGCTAGTTCCAGGGTGTAGAGACCAAGGACCTCACACCCAGCTTAGGGAACTGTGTTATCATCTGTGTCATACTTCAAGCTAGTTCCAGGGTGTAGAGACCAAGGACCTCACACCCAGCTTAGGGAACTGTACTACCATCTGTGTTATCTTTCAGACTAGTTCCAGGGTTCTGAGACTACGGACCTCGCACCCAGTCTAGGGAACTGTATTATCATCTGTGTATACTTCAGACTAGTTCCGGGGTGCTGAGACCAAGGACCTCGCACCCAGAATAGGCATTGTTGGATATATGTTATGACTTATAGCTTTTCTGACTACTCCTCTGTCTTCTGATTCGGTACCTCGCATATCTGATATTCCGTTGCCAGACCCTGCTTGACTTGGATACTGAATCAGCCTTCTGTCTTTGTACTTTATCTGTCAGTGTGTTGCCGACCCGGCGTGCTCGACCTCGAGAGCTATCTCTCCCCTTAAGAGATAGTCTCCAGATCAGATAGTGACATCCACCTTTAGGTGTCACTCACTCTCTGGCCCTTCCTGTCTCCAGCCTGACTCCTGCCCTTGGAGAGCCTCAGGCTGCTGGAAGGTTCCTGTGCTCCCAGAAGCAGTGTCTCTTTACGGTTATATCGCCTGCTCAGCAGGTGCATCACTCAAAGTATTACTGTTACACCAAACACTCACATACCTATTGGTGTCCAGAGGTTAGAAATATATCTGTATTATCGGTGATTCTGCAGATCATCAATAATCGGGTATATATCTGCATTCTTGGTGATACTGCTGATCACCAATAATCAGATTCTCTCTGCGTGCTGACACCAATCGTTACAGCAGCCAGGAGAGCTGGTCCAGTGTGACTCTCCGCTTTGAGGCAAGACATGTCTAAGATGGCGTGACACCGTCGTACCTGGTAACCTGGCATGCAGCGTAGGCTCTGGGGAGATGGGGCTGTGTATCAGCAGAGGAGTAATGGCAGCACCACTAGAGTTCAACTGCCACTCAGGCAAGGAGGAGGAGGAGGATGACAGCGAAGAGGATGTAGCAGGAGGAGAAGGAGAGGAGGTGGCAGGAGGCCTACCTGCAAGCCGTGAAGGTGTCACAAGT